>NC_137655.1:20121399-20226399 GCF_963422515.1 Blennius ocellaris | reverse complement strand
ATAGGTTAGGAAAAGGTGGAGTAAATGTAAACTCGTGCAAAATGTACTTGGTCTTCTTTGGAAGCTTATAGATACAGTATGAATAGGTTTTGCATTGATTTTACTAGTTGCCAGCTGAAATCAGACTGGTCTGTATATGACCCCTGAAATGGGTTTCAAACTCCTTCACTTGCATAAAGAAAGTCGCTGCAAGTAGAAATTTTACTTTTGCACCACAGAATGATAGTGCTTTAGCCTTCCCTACAAAAATAATCATCTGAGTCAATTCATCATGTGGCGATTAGGCAAATGGAGGTCAGCAGCGTCTTTACACCTGCTGTCATGAGTCTGTCTCACCGGAGGAAAAATATTCTTCATAAATATGGGACCCCAGCCCGCGGTGGGTCAGTGATCGTAAGATGCGGATGTGTCCGAATATCTGATGGAGTTGTTAGATACTCATTAAAACACCATTTGTGTAAGAGGTAATGTGGATGCGTTGAGGCATAGCAGCGTGAAGCGGGCGCTCATGCGCATGGTTTGCAATTAAATACTGCGACTGGTGAGCGGAGACACACACCTGGACACACACGCTCGGAAAAAAAGCAATCTGAAGGGTCAGGGGTAATGGTGTCGCCGCCGACTGCTGAGTGTCCGTATGTGTGTCCCTGTGAGGTGTTGAAGTGTGTGTTGGTGCAACCTGCTGTCACCTCATTACAGGACACCGCCAGCCACAACTCACGCTGACATCCAGGGGCTGTATTCACCCAGAGTTTTATGTTACCACCAGGAGTTCCTCTAAATGGCACCAAAAAGTTCTGAGCTAAGAGTTTTTTTCTTTTTTCCCCTTTTAGAGCCATTCGCTAATCTGCTGGGAGCAACCTTTTACTGAGGAATGACGAGGACAGTGTAATAAAAAGGATATCTTTTCTCCTGTAAACTGTTGTCCAGTGATCCGACATTAAGTGTTTTGCTCCGGGTGTAAGAGAAATACTGTACGTTACACTCATTCTACACTCGGGCAGGGGGACAATGCAACGTTTAGTGTACTTTACTTGAGCCTGCAGCTGGGAACATTTGTCTGCTTTTACTTCCAACAGTTGAGTCTAGAATCGTTGCAGGACACTTATACTGATTTGACAAAAAAAAGTGTAACCAACATGCTAACATTGGTTAAAATAAAAAAGAATTACCAGTTTATCTTCCCCTCTTTGTTCCTTGATTTAAAAAAAAGCACTGAAAAGGGGTTTCATGAATTTGAGGGATTTTGAGAGTTGATGCTCTGATTTACTAAGATCCTGCTCAATCCTGATATTCGATCAATTCCATGGTCACATTGGATTTTCACTTTACATGCATTTTGTTCTTTACCATGCGTGCCGTCACATGTTTATAGGAGAATAATCTGCCCGCGGTATCACTGAAATGTGCATTGTCCTGCGTTCACCGTGGTGTGATGGAGCCATGTTGGTGAAGGATGTTGTTCAATATACCACATTAAATCAGAATTTCACTACAAAAATTGAAAAAGAAACAAGAAAAACACAATATGGGGGATGATCCATCACAAATTCACAATTTGAGATACAACACAGAGAATATCTCCATAATAATAAAGTAAAATCATAGAGGATTTTACCAGTTTGCACCAATTTTTTAAGCGTTGTAAGAAAAAGTGTTTTCAGAGGTAGGGTATTACATTGAGTGTTGTACCAGTTAGTATAAACTCCTCCCACTATGTTGAAACACACAACCAATCTTCCCTATTGATGCAGGCAAACACAATCTCCATCCACACGTGCGTGCCGGTATCATATTTGCATCTGTTTTTATATTACGCTCACAGCTCGAGTAGATCAGGCCCTTTATACGTGGATTAGTGTGGTAGCCGGGTTGAGCTCAAAGGCATCGACGTGCTGCGATTTTGGCCGTCTCAGATGAAAGACTGGCAATCTTAATGACGTCTTTGATCTTAGCTTAAAATCGACGGCTTTATGTTGTACAGTGTTCTGCTGCTGTCACAGTTGTGTGAAAACATACAGCGTGGGGTTACTTTGCGGTGCTGTCAGAAATTTCACAACCGCCGTCCAACTGGTTTGAGCTGCAGCTGCTAAAAAAACCCAAAAGAAACACAGTGGAAAATGAACATTAAAGCAACACCAGTGCATAATAGTGCTGGATCGTGTCAACATGTGTTGAGACTTTTCCCTGAATTTGAATACGAGAACAACAACATTTATTTCCTGAAGGCAGATGACATTGCAGGACGTTGTTGTTCTTGCATTCTGAAGTCCGTTGTCACGTTCATTATTGAACTGTCAAACTGTCTGCTGTACCTGTAAAATCCGCCCTGGATGGTGTAACGATTTATAATCTCATCAGACCAAAAATCACTCATTCTGCAGGAGACTTAACCCAACACCGCAGGTCTGCAGGACATCGCAGCGACAACACCGAGAGACAATAAATCATTCGCATACATTCACAGTGAGCTTGTGCAGGAAGACCAGCAAAAACAATCCGGCACAGGGAGAGCATGCAAACTGATAAGTCGTGTTAATCATGCAGCACTGAATCACTTGTCTCTCGTCATAATTATCAAAGCAGCCGAAACATAACCCCACAGTGTCGGCGTTGTTTTGCACTCGCGATGGTGCAGCTGTTAAACAATGGATAGATTGCTGGACGACAACAAAAGTGATTTGTTCCAGTTGCTTCTAAAGCCTTGGGAGAAGCTAAAAAAAAAAAAAAAAAGACATCCTGTTTTATCTCAATTCATCTTGGCAGAGGGGTAAAGTGGAACCCGGCTGGCTCGGCCTGGCTCATCCCAGGCGCCGCATCCATTCGGTTAACATGACAATGTCACAGCAGACGCTGGATTTAAACCTCTGCATGTTGCCGAGCACGGGGGGGAGCTTTGACTGGCGATGACAGGCTCCATCAGCGGCGGAGCGAACGGAGGCTTGAATGTAAAAGATGTTCTTTTATGTGCAAAATCTCTCTCCACAGATCGAATAGGATGCTCGCACTGTTTTCTCAGGTTGTTCACACAAATAATACCAACACTGCAGCTCCCCTTCGTGCAGTCAGGAATGTGCCGGCACGTCTCCTTGGCGCACAACGTATGTAACTCAGACACACGCTGCAGGTGCAGAATGAGGAATATTTTAAACCCGACTGTTGCAGCTTCAAAATGAAAACCTCTGACTTGCACCTGTCAACAAATATCACTTGTTGCCAATGCGTCTGCCTTTGAAAAGGATTTCTTTCACTTTGAAAATATGGGAAATCCAAAATCCATCTAATATTCATCATTATTTGACTTAGATTTCAAGTAACCACTTTTTTTTTTATAGATACTTGTGGGGAAAAAATTAAGCATATTGGGACTTGAGGAGGGGGGAGGGGATATTTTGGACGTGTGCAGAGGAGCATCGACGCTGTCTGGTATCCAAGCGCACAGAAGATTTGGTTTTATTAGAGCAGCTGCCACCGCTGCAAATCAACTTAAAGGTAAATGTGGCATGAAACCAAAAACCATGAGCTTAAAGAGGCTAAAAAGTTCCGTGGCGCCGCGCAGCTGGTGATCATTACGAGTACCTTCCTCATTACTGAGATCTCCCTCGCTCCACACAGGGACGTCTGATGAATCGCCTGTAATATAAACGCAATAAATTTGTCAAATTTCACATCTATTGTGTAACATCTGGATTCACACGGTGATGATTGGACATACATGTTTTGACACACACGTGCGTGTGCCATTAACATGTTAACCTACACAATCGGACACACGCACACGTACGTGTGCATGTGTCCGATTGTGTAGGTTAACATGTTAATGGGACACGGGCCTGTGTTACTAGGCAGGATTCACGGTGATTCCATTATCATTGATTAGGTGACAGAGAGTGCGTCTGCCAAATGTATGTCAGTGTGACACACACTGTAAAAGGATTAGAAATATGGGAGCCAAGAATTGTGCGCGTCTCGTATCGGCGGACTCACTATATGGAGGTCAATAACTGCAATGGTCGTGTGGGAGTTTGAATGAGACTAAGTGGATCAATGTGATCTTTGCCATAAAATTGAGACACCAGGCAGAAAAAAAAAAAAAAAAAAGGTTTCTTTTGAGAAACATCTACTGGAGGCTGGAGGACCACAGTCCTGCGTGTTTTTGATATCTTTTGACACAGCTGCTGGAATAGGAAAACATTGCTAACATTAAGGATTGCCCCCCCCCCTCCTCCCTCCATCCCCATGGTTCCTGTTCTTTACCAAATTAAGTCATAATTGGTGAATTTGACTGATCACACAAAGCACATTGTGACTGCCGGAATGGTAAAAACGGTAAAGTCCTTTTTAATCTCTTCTTCACAGAAAAGCCAGGCTCATCCAGTTCAAAGAAGAACAGAGCGATATTGACGTGCATTTGAAAGTAGATTAATTTTGTCTTCGGGAAGAAAAAAAAAGGGTCTCCTAAGTAGCAAACGCCGCAGCATGAGCAGCTGTGTTTAGCCTTAGTTTCCTCTTGTGTTGTGAAAGCATAAACAAAATACACACATTGGCAAATGTAGCAGCTTTGCGGGTTTACTGAGGGAAATAGAACAAAAGACACAAAGTCTAATGTCCCATTAAAACCCACAGAATCCAGATGACAACTCATTTATGTCAATGAGGTGCACCAAAGCATGTACAATTAAAGAAGTGACGAGAACTACGAACACAGTGGCATTTGTTGTTTTTTTTCCTCGCGGCCCTTTAAAAGAGAACTAAATCTTCAGTTCTTGTAAAGTATACATAGACTTTTAAGGCTTGTCATGTTTTGGTTTGGGAAAACAAACTGCAGTGTACCTGCTGTGTTGGTGAAGTCCATTTGAGGAAATGTTTAAGGCTGCCGTCTGAACCCTGGTGCACGCCGGACCGGCCGCCTGAGTCTGTTTCCAATGCGGCACTCAATCTCTTTCTAAACCAACCGTGGTGCTGTTCAGTCGAAGTTCATTTAAAGTCAAAGCATGGCTCAGACCCAAAAGCTCCAAATGGCCCGAACTGAAGATGTGACGGGCTTCAGAAGGGAAATTTTTTTGCAGAATGAATGAAGCCATTAACAGGGCCGTGCAGCTGCGGTGTGTCTGCTGTGTCAACCTGTCCGGGGGTGTCCCCCCCCATGCCTTCGCCCATAGTCATGGATCAGCTCCCACACCTCCTGAACCCGAGTTGGATCAATGCATGTAGAACATGGATGGATGAAAGCAGCGAGTTCTTTGTTGGCAGAAATCCCACAAACAATATTCTAAAATAGATTGTGTTGCCAGGCCCAGAGCAGTTGGATAAAAGCATGGACATTCACCAGAGGAGGTAAAGGAGGAAAAGAATGAGGTATATAAGCTGCAGGCTTAATGAGGCAACAAAGAAAAAGAAAAAAAAAAAAACAGTGAGTCCCTGAGGGAACAGGTGAGTTGGGGACTGAAAGACTTGGAGCCTCTGATTGGCTGCAGTGGGGATTCATGGTAACATGTAAACCATTGATACTCTCTTCATAAGCTTCATGTTGACGACAGAAAAGCTATTAAATGTCTTATTATCTGATACATTTTCCCTTTTTTCTATCTTTAGCCAATTTTTTAGTCCTCCTTCACCTCTTTATCAATACAAATAATATCAATGTCTTTACCTGATACACGTGTGTTCTGACCATTCTATATATACCACTTCATCCAGTGTTAAGTGCTCGATCCCTTGCATCTGCGTGATTTAAATGTACAAAGATGAATCAAGATTATTGTTTGTTGGCTTTCACACTTGCAGATCAAATATGTGTCCGTGCAGTTGTGGGATTGGGAGCAATTCTGTGACGACGCCTTTTAATTGTTTATATGATGCACTTAATACAACTATGACAGGATGAAAAATCTACATCTCTCTCTCTCTCTCTCTCTCTCTCTCTCTCTCTCTCTCTCTCTCTCTCTCTCTCTCTCTCTCTCTCTCTCTATCTCACACACTTACGTTTCTTTTAAATACACACACCTCAATGCAACTCAACACTGAAGGACTCTGCAGTGGTCTGCTCAACACCTTCCCACTGCTAACCAGACCTCACATTGAGAGACAACACTCACACACACACACACACGCACACGCGCGCACACGCACATTGTGGATGCTGGGCTGGAACCACATTGCCCCCTGCTGGTTGGTTGAGGAGCTCTTCCTCTGTATTCGTCATGTCAGGGACCCTCACACAGTCGCAGACCCTCTAAAACAGTGTTTTCCTGCTGCTCGTGCTCAGAGCTGGTCCCAACACTAATGCACTCCAGCACAACAGAGAGAAATTGATGGTTTCTGTTTGTGTCTCTGCAGAGCTTCATGACGCGTTTGACTCTGGTGAAGATTCCAGGAACATACCAAAGTGATATCACATGTATGTACAGCGTGTAATACAAATAGATAACATTGACAAATATGTCATTCTATTAAATAAAATATCTAGTATATTCATTATCAAAAATAAAGGGTTGAACATGAGAACTTTGATTTTCATAGAAATGAATTAATTACATTTTCACTTTCATTTAGTTCTGTTGAGGTTACTTTTGTATAATTATTGATCCTTTTTTCATACCTTGGCTCTTTGGTGATTTACTGTCTGTTTATGTGTTTCTTAACACCTAAAAATGTCTCCTAATAGAAGGAGTCTAGTCTACTCTAGTCTATAATCTAGTCTAGTCTTGTCTTGTCTTACATGGGGGGGTGGGGGTCAATCAAAACAGCATACGTTTGCAAATGTTACAACTGTTTTCGATTTCTTCTGATTTGTGTTGTGTTCCTAACCTACAGCCAGCGTTACAGATCTTTGAGGTGTTGACTTGAGCTCTGAGTCCTCTGCGACGCGACGCGGCAAAGATCAAAGCTGCAAACACACACTGGTCTGAAATATAACAGTATCTGGTAGCCAGACAGAAATCCAGGCGGGTGGAAGAGGCCACATGCAGGCAGGAAGGCTGAGTCACGCTGGCTCCAGCTTGACTGGTATTGATTATTCATTTCTCATTGACTGTGCACATGTGGGAAAGAGTAGCGCGGTGGAGATGAGGCAGAAGAACAAGCCTTTTCCTCTGGGGTCCAACACTCAGTAACAACCTTGCAGGATATCTTAATGGGTTTGGGTTTGTACAGGATGTAAACAATATATTTTACTTATTTCATTACCTTCATCCCAATAAAGCTTTTACTTTATGTATTCCCCTTTTTATGCTGTTTTTAATCCCTTTTTTATATATATATATATATATATATATATATATATATATATTTCATGTATTTATTTGCAGAGCACTGTGAGTTGCCTTGTGTCTGAATGATGCTCTATAAATAATGTTGCCTTGCCTTGATAGAAAAAGTACATTAAAGTCACTTAGATCGCACAAGGATTTGGAGACGCTCTTTTTCCATGAATTTCAATTAGCTTCTTGTAACTCGGCTGTTTAAAGTGTCACGTTTCACGTCTGTGGTTTGTTTGGACTGATGGAGAAAGCCAAAAGACATGGACAAAAGCCCCACATATGCACGGGGAGAACCTGCAAAGTGCCTCGCAGGAAGGCCCTGAAGCCTGGACTCCAAATCAGGGACGGATGTGTGAAGAGCAGCCTCTGAGAAGAAAAGCCCTCAATGACCGTAAAGCCTGTTAAAAGTTTTCCTCTGGAGCTCGTTTCTTATTGGGCGCAGAAGTGAGCGGCTGAGTGCTCGGGGTTTTTACAGACAGGAAGCAGCACACGTCTGTGAGCCTGACTGTTGGAGAGATCGACTGAGTCCCAGAGGGTGAAGTGGAAATGGCTTTGTCTTTGACTGAAAAGAGCTGTTGAAGTGCCGGAGGCTCCTTCCTTTTCCTGTCTCCCTCTGCTGCGCCGCTCTCTCTCGTACATCTCCTCTGTCTGTTCAGTAAGTCAACGCATCAGACAAGAATGAAACAACAAACAATAACATCACATTATGATAATGAAGACTGGCATAAAAAAAAAGATGGATAATTTCCCAAAGTGAACATGAAACAAAATTCAAAAGAAAAATAGCTGTGTGGGGTTTTTTATGTGTCAGGTCACAATATGTGAAGTTGTGAATCATTCCTGACTGACATTACTGTTTCACGTAGCTCATAAAAATATTTGTGAAATACTCATGTACTCAAATAGCTCATATTCAAGTTAATACACTTGGGGTTTTTTTTCTTCATTAAAAAAAAAAATTTGAATTCAGATTAGTCCTAAACACATTCAGTTACAGTAATGCCACTCAAAGGTGATTGAAAAAGTGATCATAAGACAAAACCAGGACACAACATGTTAAAAAGTACAACATGAGGTAAGTGAATTAAAACTAAACATCTGGGGGTTTTTTGCAAATTAAAAAATGCACTGAAAATGTAAAATGAATGGAATTAAGAAAAACAAATCAAAAAGCCTATTAGAGGAATGGTGCTGTGAAATAAATAATCATTAATGAAATTAAATACCAAAAAAAACTTCTAAAATTAATAAATATATACAATTTCCTATATAGTATGAAGACAGGCACGTTGTAAGTTTCAACTTTTCAACACTTAATATTTCAGTTGCATTATGGGTATTTTTGAGTTTCACACAAAGTTCGTGAACTTTAGCTTCTATTCCCCATATTATCATCCGGAAGTTTAAGTTTTAAGGGCTTGAGTGACGCTGTTGTCATTTCATGAAAAGGGCATGAGCGACATCTAAAGGCTCTACTGCAGTATTGCAATGATAAAATCCTCAAAAGAAGTCACTGAGTTCATCAAACATGCTTGCAGCCAGTTCATTTTAAGTATTTCTTTGATTGAAAATAACTTTTTATGTCTCCAGGCTGAATCTGGATTTGTGTTATCGTTGCATCTCTAAAAAGTTTTGCTCATCTTATAAAAAAATTTTTTTTCTCATATCTCATATTTTTCAGTAACAACTTCTCTTTTGTAACTTGGGTTTGTATAATTAAATCAACATTGGAGCAAGCACTGTTTAGAAAAAAACCTGAATGAAATAGTTTGTTGGTTGTGTTTTAAAATAGTTCAAAATGTAGTCTCATTTCATTGAAATTCTGTTAAGAAAAATACCTTTGAAGGTATTATAACTTTATATTTTGTCTGTATTTATGATCGTTAAATGTCCATATAATATCATTTTACAAAATGCATGTAGAAGAAGGATATAATATGAATTACATCCTTCATGTATATTCAGATATTGCAGACCATTGATCAAATGGCTTATATGATATGTACTGCATAAAAGCCTATATTATATACCAAAATAAGGTATAGAAAGAAAACCATTTTACATCATATGTACATTCATCTCTTCCTTTAGCCTTTGGGCAAAAGAAAGGGAACTCTATAAGATTTTAAAGGAAAAACAAGCATGTTCTCATCTCAAAAACATCCTCAGAACCTCTGCAGAACATTAATGAGAAGAAGATCTCACAAGTCTCTTCTTCCTCACATCCCTTAAGTCTCTTTAATTACTACAACCTGTCAGCCTCCGCTGGTTGCTGTGGCGACCAACCGCCGACCAGCTGTCGTCATGGCAACCACAGTGGTTTGTCTGGCTCTGTGAGGGGTGGATGGAGGGAGCCGGGAGGCGGGGGAGGTGTCCTTATCAGACAGGGAGGTGAGATAACAGAGTGAAAATTACACAGATTAGATAAAAAAAGAGCAGCTGGTGTCAGTCAGGGAAACATCTAAACCACCAGAAAGCTCCAGAGAGGGTTGTATAAATCCTGCCATCGGTCTGATGAATGTGTTTGGATGAAAGCTGAAGTTATTAAAGACCTGAGCGAACAAAAACGCAGATTCCTCATTTTTTCCTTTCATGCCTACCTGATTGATCTTGATCTGTGTGAAATTATCAAAATCAGGTTTTAGAATTTCCCAAATATGAAATGTTCTCCTTCCTGTGAAATGTCTGGCGACTCACATTGCTCCCAAAGAGGTTCAATTCTACAACCAAGAGCAAGGTGCACACAGTTTGGTGACTTTCTACTTTGCACATAATGCACATTTACTGTGACTGGATAGCGACAATGTCAATTATACCTGGAACGTGCCTCCTCCGCTTTGAAGTGTTTCACTGGAAATCAAACACTGAGACAGCAGCAGCTTCAAACTAAATTCAGCTTTATTTATATAGCACCACACAGGAGACAGTTAATTCTAGGTGCTTTTAATGGGGAGGAACCCCCCCCCCCCCTCTTAAAACAATCAACATGATCAAGCATAAGAAACAGTGGAAAGGAAAAAACTCCCTCGAACAGGAAGAAACCTTTGTAGAACCAGACTCAGAGGTGGGGTGAGAGGATAGAGGAGAGAAAAGGATAAGACAGATGGATTGGTGGCAAGAAACAGACCCTAGTTTTGGGGGGGGGGGCAGAACTGAGAGGAAGAGGTAGAGACAGAGAAGCTGAGAGGGAGACTGAGTGGTAGAGAGACAGAGCAAGAGAGGTAGGAAGGCAGAAAGACACAGGTCGAGGGAGAGGTAAAGGTGGGAAAAACAGAGGGGTAGAGGTAGAGGCTGAGAAATGACAAGTTAAAATAGAGCTCAACGTTACAAAAGCCAGAAATGAGACGCTGCCTGATTAAAACACGATACTTTATTTAGAAATGACTTGACTCATGTCACTCAGGTGATAAGACACCGGCTTCCCAACCCTCGCAAGATTCTTCTCTCCCAAACGACAGCCCTTTATTGAGTAAACGCAGATAAAAGAAACTGACAATTTGTGTGTGCAAAGCATTTGAAATTCTTTTTTTTTTTTTTAAGATTTAATAGTTTCATGAAAAGATCTGAAGAAAATGTTTTAAGTCTTTAAAAAAAATCACACCCTGCTGAAAACGATCAACTGAAAACACGTGGTCTCTGGTCATCAATTACACTTAATCTGTGTCACAACAAAGAAGAAATGACTGGCTGTGAGCAAACGGACAAGTCCACGTTGCCTCATCGACAGCCACACTCGTCCACCACCATGTCCTGGTAGTGTCGCAGCACCACGTTGTCGTTGTTGTCGTAGTAGAGCATGGAGATGGAGGAGAGGCGGATGGGGACGCAGCAGGGCTGCGGCGTGCCGTGCGGGTCCATGGAGTGCACCAGAGTCTGCAGGATGGCGTGGTTGGTGCCGTTCAGGCGCTCGCTGAGTGGGAACGGGCACTGGCCGTGGCAGTAGTTGGCCATGTACCCCTGCGGGGCGATGATCCAGCCCTGCCAGCCCACGTCCTTGAAGTCGATGTAGAGGCGGCGAGCCTTGCACACGTTGCTGGGCACCACGGGGAGGCGCACGGCGTTCCTCCTCTGTCTGGAGCGACACTGGTGGGGGTTGAGGGACACGGCCACCAGCGACACCTGGATCTGGGGCCCGGTGAAGTCTTCTTCCAGAGGGCGAGGATGCGGGGGCTGACCTGGACCCGTGCGGACGGGCAGGGCCTCTAAGATCAGACCGTAGTTGCGTCCTGGCTTGCGCCAGCTCTCGGCGAGCCTCGTGAGGTTCACCGTGAGGGAGGAGGAGTGCGGCAGCAGCCGGACCGAGCGGGTCAGGATCCGCCTGCGATTGGCCCGAGGGTTGGCCTCCCTCAGCGTGGCTCGGATCACTTTATACAGCGACACGTTCACGGCCCAGGTCCCCTTCAGGAGCTCTGAGGATTTGAGGGGCTTCCAGTGGAACTCCATTTCGAGCTGAGCCAGAGACAGCTGCTCCGCAGGCTGCAGGACCGACATGTTGAAGAACAGATGTTTCTCCACACAAGTCTGACTGCTGCCGATCCCCGGAGACGCCATCTGGCCTGCAACACACAGGCAGAGGGGAACATTAATAGTGAAAGGAACCTTACAGGGGTTCACGGGTTCTTTTTATTTGTAATGGAAGTAGAGAGAGGGCACATGACAACATCTCAGGAGAAATGATTTATCTTCATCAATCACCTACTTATCTCTGACACACACCTGTACTAACTCTGAGTTAACAGAGTCACTTGGTCTTAATGCCCAAGTTTCCTAATTATGCGGACACGTTTTAGTTTAATAAACAAATTCTATGATCAGTAATTGTTTTTTAATAGGTCTCCATACATACCTGCACACATACACACAATGACAAAATTATTGCACCATTTAAAAGGGAATGAAGTTATTAAAATGCACATATTAGACAATTCACAAGGATTGTCAACATCTTTGTGCATGTTTTGTTCTTCTATTTAGGTGATAATAGAAACCATCTTTTACAAGCATGCATACTATTGCAACCTACAACCAGAGATAATTTTATTGTAAGCAGCCAATACATTTTTGCCTGATTATCTTTTCATTTCTTGTTTTGCACTAAATAATATAAAAACAGAATTATAAGAAATGAAACCCACCTATGTATGAGAGGAAACTAGCCCAAGAGGCTTATATGAAATCCTCCCCATCATTAACATTGTCTTAATGAGGTTTTTTTTTTAAAGAAAATAATCAAGGAACAACAAGCATAGAAAGCTAACAAAAGGCTTTTTTCCCCCATTAGATCCCATTTAAAAGTAAAGATTGGCTGACGAGCAGACGCTTGTTAGGATCGTGAAGCATGGAATGAATTAAGGGTCGTAATAAAGACCAGAGGCATGTGTGCATCAATTTATCAGAATTTGTTTTACAATATTTTATTATTTCTTCAAACATTGGGGATTTAAAAACTCCGTAGTATAATTAGATCTTGGTTTTTTCCCCTGGTCGGTCTGTAATGAGCAGGTTTTCTGTAGAGTTCTTTTTGGTTTTCTTCTCTTGTTTTCTTTTCTTAGTGTTTAGGTTTTTAATTAACAATGACTGCCCCCCACCTTGGTCTTGCACGAACCGGATGATGTTGCCGCGAACTCCGTACTCGGACACCGTGCAGGAGTCGCCGTCTCGGGCCTTCGTGCTCTCTGACCTCCGGAACATCTTCCACAGCGCGGCGGGGACGAGGCGGCGCCGCGCGCGGCTCTCCGCGGCCCGGGGCCGCTCCGAGAGCCCCATGGAGCTGAGGAAGACCCGCTCCCGGCTCCCCAGCTCCTCCGTCGGGAAGCCGGCGAGCGCGCCGAGGAAGCACAGGGCGATCAGCAGCAGGGGAGTCATGTCTGGCCTCGGGCTTGATTGTGGATTGTGCGTGACCCACCTGGAACGCTGGTCCTCCCCCCCTTCAGAGACCCCCTGCTGTGCTGCTGCACGCAGAGTGGCTGGAGATAAGGGGGAGGAGGAGGAGGTGGAGGAGGAGGAGGGACACCTGGAGATTGATCTCAGGTAAAAGATTTCTTTCTTTTTTTTAAACCACCAATTTACATCAGTGTAGAAGTTTAAGTGCCAGAAAAAAAACATTCCATTGGTCATTTCACCTGTACGACAATAGTTTCTCAACAAAAGGGCTTCAAACAAGGGTGTTTGACTTTATTTCCATCAAGGGGCCACATAGTTCTTCTCACACTGTAAACCCGGATGTTGATTTTAATTAAACTGCTGAGGGATCATTACTTATTATTTTATGTTTTGTAAAAAAGCTCCTATCATTACTAAACAACATTAGTTGTTTGTACTATTTTAGCTGAACATTTCAATGCACTAATCACGTTTTTTAGCAGAGATAACTTGATATGTTTAGTTTTATAAGAAAGGAGAGTGGACTAATTCAAAACCCTGCCTGGTCAAAGACAAACCACGAGCCAGGAGCACCACGACCCAAGATCGCCACAGCAATTTTCCAACATCTCCTACAACTTCCCAGTTTTGCACAATTCTTTTGTCAGAAATGGAGAACAGCAAACAGCGTGACACTTCTCTAAGGATCAAGTCTCTCCTAATATCCAGGTGCATGCATGCAGCAGTTGGTGCAACTCACCAGATTGGAGAAGGAGAAGGACCGTCAGCTGAGAGCGTTGGAGGCCCAACAGCAGCTCATGGCCCAGCTGGCGGAGAAGAGACACGACGAGGTGAAGACCCTCAGTGAGAAGCTGAGGGCCGACAGCAATAAGCACTGGGAGGTGCGGGAGAAGGAGGCGGCTGCTCAGGAAGAATCTCTCGTCATGAAACACCAGCACAAAGTGGCCGAGCTGAATACAGAGCTGAACTCCATGAAAGAGGCTCTGCAGACCCAACAGACTCAGGTCGAGCAAAAGTCGACAGCCTCCCAGCTGCAAGAGAAAGAGCGCCAGCTGAAAGAAGCTCTGGCGGTCAAAAGACCTAAAAGACAAGAGATACAGCCAACTGGAAGCTGTCCGTGAGAAGCTGAGGGCCGACAGCAATAAGCACTGGGAGAGAAGAGCACCGGTGTGAAAAGTCCTCAATGACCCGGACCAACGTGGAGAATCAGGCCAAGATCGTTAAGGTAGAGATCCAGTTTCATCTCTTTATTTGAGTCTATTTCCAGCATTTCATCTTGTTTATATTTGTTTGGATAAGTACTGTTTGACATGACAAGTTGCAGAATAAAGTTTGTTTTAAAATTCCCCCAATGGCCCTTTTAAAAACTTTAATTCCAGCTTCAAGAGAAGGAAGCTGAACAAAGGACAAAGAACAAAGCTGCGAGAAGCTGTGGAAGCTCGTCTGGAAGAGGAGGCCAGGCTGAAGGAGGAGAGCTTCAAACAGGCCAGAGGAGCAGAGGAGACGCCCCGACTGGACACCAAGGTCCTACAAGTTCCCCCCTGCTGAATGTATTCACGTCTGACACCAACCCCCGAACGTAAGAAGGAAGGAGGATGAAGGAGAGAGAGAGAGAGAGAGAGAGAGAGAGGGGCCAATTAAAGAAAAAACATGGCAGCACATGTCATGTCATCCTCCTGTTTCATTCAAAACTGATTGTAAAATAGGTAAATTAGTACATTATATTAATCATTAGTACATTATAATGTAAAGTTAATTCTTTGTGTGTTATCATTGCTTCATGCGGCTTTGTGTGTCGCTGCTCTCAGCTCCAAGGCCGCAGCCTGTGCCTTCCAAGACATATGGTGTCCATGATGTCTCCGATCGCTTGGCGAAATCACACTTTATCACAAACATTCCCATCTTTTACTGTGTTATTTCTCCCGATTCGGGCGTTTGTCTCTCTTTCCTTTAATATTTCAGGAGTTTGAACCTGACACTTATCAACACATTTCCTTCTTATGACTAAATACTGAAGCTGTTTGTCGATGTTTGGTAAATTAAGTTTTCAATATGTACTTTTCCTCCTGATTTCAATCATCACATCCGAGTGAAACGCAGAATAATTACTTTGTCGTGAGTCAAGAACACTTGGCACGTCCACTGCTCATCCCACAAATTCATTTATCTCTGAAACGTCAAATAGAAAAGATTTTTTTACTCATGAACATTTTGTTAAAACAAGGAAACAATAATAAAAGAAGGAGCACTGCAGGTGTCTATCCAGAGCGACTTCAAAAACCTCCGTCATCATCACTTTGACTCCCTCAGCACTGATGGTGATACGTGATCCCTCGGGGGCTGAACAAAGGTTATGACAGTCAAGCAAATCGTTTCCTCGTATTCTGAAAATGAGGTTTACGACGTGTACAAGATGTGAAGGAACCAGAGGGGGAATGTGACCTTGCATGCCTTTTTTACCGTTGATATTTCAGAAAGAAACCATAAAAAGAAAAGTTAAAAAGAATCTTGATTATAAATAATATAGAATTTCTTTTTTCATAACCGAAGGCTTAAGTAAATATTAATGTAAAAGATACACAATTATATTATATTGTTAAATATCATTTTTTGGCTATTGGCTATGAATATATATGTGGTACACTTTGTGATACTTGTCAATACTTTGTGTTTACCTTTGTGTTTCTGATTTTTCACGGCTGTGTGATCACGGCAGATGATTGTTTTTTTATTTATACTGTACATGAGTTGAACCATTTAGACATAAGCCAGACATTTCCTCCCCTATGGAGCCAAGTAGTTTCTTTTATCCACATTTGTTCAGAAATGGTTGACTTCATTGTAACTTTTTTATTTTTATATTTTGTTTTTGTCAGTGAAATGGGCTTCATTTCATCAAATGCCTGTGGCTTCAAAGTAACTTAAAGTTGTAGTAGGTTTTAGGACATTTTCTCCATAACACTTTCACTTGTACTTGAGTGCAGTTCAAATAATGTAACAGTATTTCCAGTACTTTCTCAGTAATCGTACATCTAGTATTGTATGATTACTCCACGCTTTCGGTGTTGATTTTAAATTCCTAACAATCTGTGATGTTTCCAGTCAGTATGAAGCTGCACTGTGGCTGCAGATGCTGCAGATGGAGTCGCGTGCAGCCGGGCTGTGGCGGTGGTGGTGGTGGGTGGCTGCTCGCTCCTGATTGGTCGCTGCGCAGCGCGCACAACGAACTCGACCGGGGAAGTGGAAACTGCCAATGTCACGGCGCCGTCTGTCAGCTGGTATCCTTATCCACCTCCTCCCCGTTCCCCCTCGCACCGCCGGCCAGAGTGAGTCAGAGCGGCGGGCAGAGAGGACCGACGCGGCTCCGGAGCACAGCGGCTTCTCACACACTTTAAGGTGAGGATGAGCGAACGGAGGCTCCCGCGCGCTAAAGCTGCAGTTTAGCGGGAAGCTCCGTGAAAGAAAACAGTAATTCACGTTGGAACGAAGCGGAGCTAACGGCTAATAGCGGAGCTGAAGCGGCTGCACACAGCAGGAGTTCCACTTTAACACCGCCACTGGGCTTTGACGTCTGTACACGTTAGTTTATGCTCATTAATTAGCGTGGCCACAGCAGCTGTTGTGTATGAGTGCGTGATGCCGGCGGTAAATTGGGCAGGTTGTTTACATCAGGCTGCTGTTACCCCCCCCCCCCGCCCCCCACGCGTGGTATTTCTGGGCCGTGCGTCCTCTTTCTGCCCTGAAAGGTGAGTCGCGTTGCGCTTCTCATCCCTGGGTTCTGTCTGCAGGCAAGCATGAACTCCCTCCCAGGAAGAGCAGCCCTGTCCCTGTGTAGGCGCACCGCCGCGGGCGGCATGGGGCTCCTCACCGGCTCCCCTGCGCATCCTCCGGCGGGAGTGAGCGGCGACAGGGCCTCCTTCCAGGCGGTGCGGGTGTGCCACTCCGGGACCACCCGGAAGGGCAGCGTCAGCACCAAGAAGAGGGGCTACGACATCACCAGAAACCCGCACCTGAACAAGGTGAGCTCTCACTGCAAGGGGAGGAATGCATGGAAATACACAACCACACACCCTTCCTGACGTGTTCCTTTTGTCCCTCTACATAATTGATTTATGGCTGTTTGCACTTATTGTGTCTCCTTGCCCTAATTTAGGATTTGTTTGAGGTTGTTTTGAGTAATTAGTGTCCCGTTATGAGTTTTGGAAAGTTCAGTTTGTGGGCATTTGTCCAGTTGTATGTTTTGATAAAATTTTATATACACACACAAGTGTTTTTGTAAACGCACTGTATCTCCTTAAGTCCATGTTTGTAGTTTAACAGCTTCGCTAATCATCTTTTTCTAGTTCTGTGCCTCTTTGTTGTCATTTTGTGTCTTACTGGGCTGAATTTGCTTCTTTTGCCACTTTGAGGTGTTTTTAAGCTTTCGGCTCCTTGGTCTGAGCCGGCAATCCCTAATAAAAAAAGAACTACTCACAATTTAAATGTGCTGTCGCCACACTTGCAGGTCTTTGTCTACAGACAACACATTGCCCCTCATACCCTCTGCTATGGTTGTGGAAATCTTCTAAACAGAGAGTACCTCATGCTGCATACATCAATCACAAGAGTGGCATGCGAATAGCACAGCCTGTGTCTCTGTGAGAAAACTGTAATTGCCTCAGTTAAAGTCAGAGTACAAACTAGGATTAACAGTATATCAATCTTCTATGTTGGGCCAGTTTATAATGGGGCTGATGTACAACTGTCCACCAAGAGCCTTGCCTATTAAACCTTCTTACCATTGTGAAAAGAGAAATTACTCCTGTGTGAATTGCTGACACCAGAAGAACAGATAGAGAAGCTAAAGCAGAGTTTATTGCTTTGATTTCTGCTTGATGGGTTGGTCACAGTTCCTTCCGCTGGCGATGTGCAGTCAGCAGTTACATGCCATTGACTCACAGGTCAGTGAGGGGCAGTCAGGAGGTGGACTGAGACTTGAATCGCAGAAAATAAAACATTAAACAACTCTGAATAGTTGTCTGTTTTTGCTCATTTTCAGGGAGATTTCTTGTCTGACTGCTTTGGGGTTTGTTTTTTTGACACTGAGCAGCAACTGAATTTTTTTGTACATTCAATTTTTTAACCCTAACCTCACATTCGCTTTCCTTCAGGAAGGATGAGGTGCAGTTTCCACATTTTCACAGCCAGTAACTTTAACCTTGCAACTTGTTATATAAATGAATCTCCTCCTATTTATATTTAGCCATAAAGTTAAACGACAGATGCTGTATCTTTATAGCAACCCTTGATAAGATGCTGATCCGTGCAGGTTTTTTTTTTTGTTTTCTTTTTCACTCTTGTTGTATATTAACAGATCTGTTGCCTGATTTTAATTACACCTGCACCGTGTCACCTTCATGGGTTTATGTTTCCTGCTCCCTGCAATTGAGTTGGCTTAAGTCTGTTAATCTGTGACTTTCTCTTTGGATTATTCTCTAAACACATACATTTGTACAGGAGGTTTGCCTTCAAGTTGATTTAGAGTGGGAGTGTCAAATTCATATTAGCTTATGCACTGCTTTCATATCAGTTGGGCCAGATCAGTATGACGATGGCAGAATGGCTTCTAAATACTCACAACTCGTGAGTTTGAGGTATATTGAGGTATTGTTTTGGCTCCAGTTTGGCTTTGCTTTTTTTGGGGGGGCATTTTTTTCTTTCACCATACATGGTCATATTGTATATATTCATGGAGCAACACACACAAAACTGTCTGGAAGCGGTGTGCCAGTGTCACTGGTGAAGGGGCGTCTCCACCACCGAGATCAAATACTTCATGAATATTTGATCCAACAGTCTTGAAACACACATGTATAGATGGCAAGTTGGTCATAGCCACGTAAACACGGTGATCTGTAGTCATGGAAACCAGGTGTTTCATCAGCTAAATCGGCATTTAGACCGGAGAGGCAAAAGTAGACATGAATAGGGCCCAATCTATTAATTTTCATTTTTGTTTGGTCCCAATTATGCAGCCTTAACAGGTGGGGCAAACTAGGAATTGAAAAATGCAGTCTATGCTTTTATTAGCTACTTTTTTTTAACACTCTGCAAGGTCACCTTGTTCCATGTGTTTGACATTCCTGTTAACTCCAGTTCACTTGTGGCTCCAAAAACATTCAGCTTCAATACACAGATTATTTCTCTGTGAATCTATTCTTAGTAAATCCATTTTCCACTGCTTTAGAAACAATCTTGACCAAAAGTGCTGTACATTGTCGGTCACACACGCTCGCCAATGGAGACGGCTGCCATGCAAGGCCCTCAGTCCAGTCATTCGGAGAAACTTGTAGTTCAGTGTCTTGCTCTGGGACCGATAGGGATTTGAAGCAAAAATCCTCTGATTGAGGGAGCGAGCTGCCCCAATGTTCAGCGACGGGTAACTGTTGTAAATATCTGCTATCACATTTCACACTGGCCCCTGCCAACATGAATCATTTACTGAGACAATGTGGGCACACACACACACACACACAGAAACTGAAGCCAGGAGGGCAGCTTCATTCCTCATGTAGGTCACCGTTTTCTCCGTCATGAGCGAATGGAGGGAGAGTGAGATGAAGCAGCGACGAGGGAAGAGAAGTGGAGCCGCCAGGGGAGTGGGTTCAGGCGCCCTCACTATTGGACAGAATAAATAGATTAGATTCACTCCCCTCCGATCACGCTTTGGGAAGCCTGCCAAAGCAGAGAGAAACCTGCAGCGGCTCAGCGCTGCACAGAGTCAAACCCTCATCGATACATGTACTGGACTTTTTCCTTGTATTTTCTGTCATCAGACTTTTCCCCTGAAATAACAAGTAGTTCTTTGACGGAAACATGAAAAAGACCACCAGACTCGGCTTGTATATGAGTCACCACGAACCACTCCCTGTTGTGACTAACCCATGAGTCACTGTGGTCTGGATGTGTGCTTCGGTCTGTGGGCTTTTGCCTCGTACGACCCCACCGGTGTTGTATAACCAGGCTTCTTCCACTTCTGCAGGGAATGGCGTTCACCCTGGAAGAGCGCTTGCAGCTGGGGATCCACGGCCTGCTGCCCCCTTGCTTCCTGTCCCAGGATGTGCAGGTGCTGCGAGTCATGAAGAGCTACGAGACGCGCGCCAACCCCCTGGACAAGTGAGCCGGCAGACGTCCACAACAAATCACCGGGATTAAGATAGAAACACGGCAGCTGCAGATGTTCAATCAGTTCGTCCCACGGAAAGTGTGGTTTATTGGGGCCTGTCCTACATAGTGATTCAAATCTTCTTTAGCACTTCACATCTGTTGGAAGAGGAGGGTTTTGTTTTATTTTCCATTTGTCATGTGATTAAAAGTTTGTGTGGAAAGTCTGAGACTTGTAGTGGTTGAGTCACACGATGCATTCCAGTGGGCGCATTTTTTTCAGCATCTCTCTCTATAATCCCCATTTCTTCTCTCATTTCTACTGCATCACCAAACTATAAAACCTAAACTTAACCCTCTCAATCAGTTGTGTATTTTATGTGAGACTTGTACTTAAAATACCTGCAGTGATCTGACCTCAGATGTCTGGACTTGTAGGAAACAAATGTTTTGCTTGGCACTCACTCCTTTTACCAACTAAGGGCTTGTTGCTGTGCTCAAACAATTCAAACGATTTTAGTTGTCATGCCTTATGCACTTCATTTCTTTGAGCATTGACAAATTGTTGTTGAGATTAAACACCAGAGGTTTCAGTCTGCACATATTTAAGCTGGTGCGTGTTAAGAAGGTCAAATAAGGAATGAATTGTAGCATTGGAGCTGCTGTCTGATGGTCTTTTATGTCGTGTTCAGGTACATCTTGTTGATGACGCTGCAGGACAGGAACGAGAAGCTGTTCTACCGTCTGCTGACCTCCGACATCGAGGAGTTCATGCCCATCGTGTACACGCCCACCGTCGGCCTGGCCTGCCAGCAGTACGGCCTCGCCTTCCGGAGACCACGGTGAGATTTGGACCGAGCGTGAGCGATCGGCTTATTTCTCTTTTATGAGAATCCTCTGTAAACCTTCCCGCCCTGCCTTCCACAGCGGACTTTTCATCACCATCCACGACCGAGGCCACATCGCCACCATGCTCAACTCCTGGCCCGAAGAAGACATAAAGGTACTGGTCACGTGGCTCTCGACGGCGAGCTGTTCGACCCACCGCCCAGACTGCTGCAGCACCTCGTGTTTTATAACCCGTCCAGGCCATCGTGGTCACAGACGGCGAGCGGATCCTGGGCCTGGGAGACCTGGGCGGCTACGGGATGGGAATCCCGGTGGGGAAGCTGGCTCTGTACACGGCCTGCGGGGGAGTTCAGCCGCAGCAGTGTCTCCCCGTGCTGCTGGACGTCGGCACCGACAACCAGGTGACTGGAGGCTTTACGAGCGGCTGCTGCACTTCATATCTGCTCGCTGCTGATTACATATCAGCGGAGTTTAGACAATCACTGAGATGTCTCGTTAATCAGTCACTGACTCAAGATGGTTATCAGTCTTTGAGTTTTCGTTTTAATCATTTAATTGTATTTTCTATATCTAAATAAACTCAAAAATTAAGTGTAGAACCCATTTTGCCCAAGTGGTGAAGGTGGACATGAGTTATTGTCCCATTGAGAAGTAGAATGTGTTTGGAAGCCGGTCCGTTACAATGTATGAATATATTAAATAGAATACAAATATTATTGGTTTCTGTTTAAGCGATTGTGTTGTCTGTTTTGTGCAGGCCCTGCTGGATGACCCTCTCTACATTGGCCTGAAGCACAAGAGGATCAGAGGAAAAGAGTACGACGACCTGGTCGACGAGTTCATGCAGGCCGTGACGGACAAGTGAGTGATGATGATGATGATGATGATGATGATGATGATGCGTGTGGGGTTTGAGGGGCTGTACCGTTCGGGGGTTTCCTTTTTTTTTTTTTTTTTAATTCACCAGTGAGTTTGTGGTCCTTACTTCCAGTGAGTGTCTGCTGTCATGGTCCAGTGCTGTTACACGTATATTGATATTGGATTTTTGATTCATCCCCTCTGTTGCCCTGCAGGTACGGAATGAACTGTTTGATCCAGTTTGAAGACTTTGCCAACAGCAATGCCTTCCGCATCCTCCACAAATACAGGAACCGATACTGTACCTTCAACGACGACATCCAAGGTATTAGGAGTGTACCGTGTTGTATTATTAGCAACGGCGCTGCGATTAGGACATTAAGGAAATCATCATTTCAAGTGACTTTGTCTTGTCATTGGGTATTTTGATTCCTACATTTTAATGGATTGAGATTGTAGCATTAAAAAAAGGAGGATTTCTGTTAACTTGCAGATTATTTATTTTCTAGTCGATGCTGTTTTGAGCAGACGACTCACAGCTGGTCTTGACAGAAGTCCCACTGCTACATTATATTCAGTAATATGACACGTTTTACAGTCTGCGCCACCTCTCTCCTCCAGGCACGGCCTCGGTCGCTGTCGCCGGCGTTTTGGCAGCTTTGAAGATCACCAAGAACAAACTGCTGGACCACACGTTTGTGTTTCAGGGGGCAGGCGAGGTGAGAACACTCGAATTGGTCATTTGAAGCCAACTGAAATGCGAGACTACGATGCAGACCGTCTCACTTTTCTTCTCACCAAGGCTGCTCTGGGTATCGCCCACCTGCTCATAATGGCCATGGCCAATGAGGGCGTGTCTAAAGAAGAGGCCGCTAAGAGGATCTGGATGGTGGACTCTAAGGGCCTCATTGTGAAGGTGTGTGTCGCATGTGTGTCGCATCAATGCAACAAGTGGAGCGTTTCATAACACGTTTCGCCCCCCAAACAGGGTCGAGGTCACCTCAACCACGAGAAGGAGGAGTTTGCTCATGATCACCCCCACCTGAAGACGCTGGAGGAGGTGGTAAGCACCATCAAACCCACCGCCATCATCGGTGAGTGAACCGAAGAGGATTATTGCTTCCAGGACTTTACTGGAATCCACGAGGGGGAAATTACACATTTTAGGGACCAGTTTTAGTTGTTACATCTCTTAATACGCCGTCAGTACCTTTCAGATTGAAACTCAAATATAAAATATAAACTCATTTATATTTTAGGAAAGATGCTTGGGTTTGTTGACGTCTTGGCGTCACGGAAACGCCTGAAGATTCCCTAAGCAAGATCTCGTATTTGCACTCGATCCTGCATGATCTTGATTCGCACTGAGGAAAAATGATTAACGATCAGTTCCACAGTATTTAAGACTATTCTTGTGGCTTGAATACTATTTGTCTGAGAAAGTCTGGCTTTTTTTTTTCCCTCAGCTTAAATTGGTCAAATGTCGATATTTCCACTGGAGTTGCCGCAGCACCGTCTTTGTCATCCCAGAAACCCACGCGAAACCAAAACGCAATTTGACGGCTGCAAATTCCAGTTTGTTTGTAAACATATGGATTTGGTGTGATTGATTTCAGCAACTAGGATTTGGAAACGAGTTTATTGGTCTTGTTTCCGTGTGTTGGTTTATTCTCTGAGCAGAGATGATCCCCTTTATAAGAAATGGATTTTAAACAGGTTTTTTTTCTGGTAGAGCAACTAAAAATGTTGGGATTTTGGTTGGTTGAGACGTGTAATTATCAGTACTTTAGATTGGCTCATGCTGGCTATGCCAACTAACAATGATGATGGTTTGAGTGTAATTCAATAGCCAGGTGTTAGTAAGTGGTACAGTCCTTCTGAAAGGCTCAAATTACAATGCAGCTCCAAGTGATGATGGGTCTGTCAGCTTAGTTTAAGGTGCAGCAGGAGACACACGCTGCCTTTCACCCCCATGAAGCACAGTCAGAAAAAAAATTGTCATGAAAACAGAACTGAAACGTCTCATTTCTGCATTTCTTGCACTTTTAACATATCGGATATTAAACGGTTTGCACACGTGGACTGTGTTGTGTAGCAGGCTGAGCACATGTGTGCCAGCGCCGATGTCAAATCTGAAACTAGCGCCAGTCATTCTGACAGGGACGAGACACGTCCGGTGGTTTCAGAGCAGCACAGACACTTCTGGTACACAGTCTTCAAATCGATTACGACAAAGAGCCTTGGCTCAATATCCTGACCAGCCAGGGTCCATTAAATCTATATGAAACTGTGGGATCTGCAGTTCTTAGAGTACAAATGTCGGCTTTAAACATGAAGACAAACGTGTGCAATTCTGCTCATATCGGATGAAAGATGAAAGATCATAACAATATCTCCTTGTGGATTAATATTGGTGCTTCTATGTGGACTGTGTGACATTCAGGGACCGCCGTCAGACGAACAACCACAAACGATTTTAAGTAGATTCCCAAAGAGGTTAAAATAAAATGAAAGGCCACATCAACTCTCCATCCGGAGGTCTTTCATTGTGGCCAGGAAAACAATTTGGCTCATGTTTGGCTTTATTTTTTTATTTTAGCAGTCAAACTTACAGCTGAACTCAAGTTTATGAATTGTTAAAGAAGAGCAGGATGACGTTTGTATTCCAAAATAAGCTCAAGACGACAATGCAGTGTGGAGACGCTACAAGGTGTAGAGTTTGTAGCTGCATGGATGAGAAAGCAGACGCGTCGATCTCCAACTCCATTAAATGTTCACAAACGAAATGAAAAGCAGATTTATGTTGATAGACAATAGTAACTACAGGAAATAATTTAGAGTCCTCCACTTTCCAGACACATTGTTTTAGTTTTTTTTAGTAACCTACGTTTGCTTATCCTTTTTCTCCAACCAGCTTTGGAAAAACAAAGAAACCTACGGAAGGTGATTTTTCTTTCCTGCCGTTTTTTTTATTTTTATTGTCGGCACAAAAACAGTTTGTTGATTTGCATCTTTTTCTTAATTCACTTAATCTCGCGTATCAAAGTTTCAAATCAATTTTTGATTTGTAGATCTGCAATTTTTGTTTAAAGTTTCTAACACCACGATGATTAGCTGGTTTAATCCCTAACCCCATTTCCACTGATCTCATAGAAGAAATTGAAACGATCAAAATTCAGTGACTGTAATTTGAAGGAAATTTAATTTAAACCAAGAGGAGAGAAAAAAAACAAAGAGAGAAAATCCCCCAAACATCAGTATTTGTTCCCGTCTCTTCTTGACGCTGGTGAAGTTTGTGTTTGAGGTGGAAAACTGATCCTGGTTCTGTGGTTTTGTCCTGGATGTGAAGGCGTCGCCGCGATCGCAGGAGCGTTCACCGAGAAAATCATCAAAGACATGGCGTCCTTCAACGAGCGGCCCATCATCTTCGCCCTGAGCAACCCCACCAGCAAGGCGGAGTGCACCGCCGAGCAGTGCTACCAGCTCACAGAGGTGACGGGTGGAACCTTTCTTCTTTGATGCTTCTGGAAATGACTTGTTTACCACTGGAACCAAGTGTAAAAAAAAAACGCAGAGCTGATCATGTCTGGGGCGTCCATGAAAAATTTTTCCGATCTTCTCTGCCATTAACAAACGGCTCCTCTCTGCCACTGACACGAGTTTTCTCTCCTCTCTGCTCAGGGCCGGGGCATCTTCGCCAGCGGCAGCCCTTTCAATAAAGTGACGCTGGCCGACGGACGCACCTTCTACCCCGGGCAGGGAAACAACGCCTACGTCTTCCCCGGAGTCGCTCTGGGAGTCATCGCCTGCGGCGTGCGCCACATCTCTGACGACGTCTTCCTCACCACGGCAGAGGTAGCTTTTCTTTTTCGGGATGACGTGGCAGACGTGAAGATGACGAGGGTTTGGACTTGAGACTAGTCGGGCTCGACACTGCCGAGGTTCTAACAAAACACTTTCTCCGCGGCTGCTTTGTTCTCCTACATGCTTTCCACAACAGTGCCTCCGTGTTTAGTTTTTGTCGAGGCGTTTCGCAGCAACGAACAAACCGACAGATTATGAAATGTATCAAAAAGTGAAAACCGTGGCAGGAAGTTACGATGAACTCTGACTATACAGCACTTCTGTAACCAATCGCATCCTGTTTGGTCTGCGCTGTCTCCACACCATCATCCCACATTCAGTCAAACTGGCTTGTGTTTGCATGTGGACTGAAACCTTGTCGTTTTGAAGTTCAAAAGCAAAGGCAGAACAAAATGTGATTGTATAATTTTAACATGTGGTATTTTAGTTGGTTTTTTTTGGTTTTTTTTGCCTGATATCCCTCTTATGACACAAATGCCTTTCCCTCTGCCCGCTCGTCTTTCTTCTCAGGCGATAGCCGACATGGTCACAGAGGAGCACCTGGCCGAGGGAAGACTCTACCCTCCACTCAGCACCATCAGGGAGGTCTCCTTTAAGATCGCAGTGAAGGTGGGCACACCTGGAAATACTACTCGTACATTAATTAAGTAGAAGTACACGCTTGTGTTAAAGAATAGTTTCTAGTAACAGTCAAAGTACCAATTCAACTTCATGAGTAAAAGTAAAAAAGTATGTATGACCCAAAAAAAAAAATGCTTTTTAAGTTTCTATTTTTTCCATAATCGTTCAAATGAGCACAAAATGTTGTGGAAAGAACAGGTTCATCAGTAGAAATGACCTGGATAATGATTCAAACAGTTTGGAGCCAGAAAGTGAGTTGTTTTCTTAAAAAAAACAATGGTAATGTTCTCACTTGGCTTTATATAAAACAAGATGCATTCAAATAGAAATGAATGAAGGAACTGAAAGGACGTTTAGGCTTTATTCATTTAACTCAATTACTCCTGAATTCATCAACTTGTGCAGTTTCGATGTGAATAACGAAGAACAAGTCAGTTTGGATAAACACTTGAAATGTTTGAGAAAAAGAAAATAATGGCGGAAAACCTGCTTCAGCACAGTAATGACTCACAAATATTTACTTACTTCCCACCACTGAGGCTTCATCCCTCGTGGAGTCATGAGGGATGAAGCCTGAAGGTGGAACGGCAGCACTGGGCTGAAACTCAATGTGATGACCTCTTAATTAAGAAATCCTTATTATATAAAGGTTACTGGTCAATTCATACCCATTTAGTACCTGAAGAGTGATTTGGGTACTGATTTACCACTATTTCTTATTCTTGTTTAATGAATTATGTTAATAAATGTAAATTAACTGCTTCTTTTTATAAATATTTAATTATCCAAGTCGATCAAAACTTGACCTTAAATTTAATATTTGTCTTTTTTTTGGTTAATATCCACCTGCTATGTCTGACTGTGAAACACTTCTGAATAGATGGGAATAATATTTAATGATGCTTTGTGTCAGATTAGCAGTATCGGTTTAAGCGCAATGAGGTTGGTTGAACACTGGTTTAGTTTTTACATCAATAATCCTCAACATGTCTCCTTTCTGAGGTGAAACGCTGTACGACAATGCATCTAACCAGTGTTTCCTGTCTCCTCCTCGCCCAGCTGGTCAACTATGCCTACAGACATGGCACTGCGTCTCTGTACCCCGAGCCCAAAGACAAAGAGGCGTTCGTGCTCTCGCACATCTACAGTCCCGACTACGACTCGTTCAGCCTCGACACCTACAGCTGGCCGCAGGACGCCATGAACGTCCAGGACGTGTGACGCCCCCGAACCCAACACGCTGCAGTGCTTTTAAAACTTCTGCATCGCCTCCATTCAGATTTCGTTTTATTTTTTCCAAACTTCTCACTTTTTAGCTTTGTCGTCGGCGTCCCTCATTCAGGTGGACGCTTTTTCTTTTTTTTTTATTATTAGGGTTAAATGTTAAACATGCAGTGCATAGTGAGGCTCTCCAACGTCTTTTTAAAGTCTTTATATTTGACGTAAAATCCATTTTCCTCTTTTAGCTTCCGGGGGAAACTTATTAGACAGCAGTATAAACATATCACTTTTACAGATCGGATAACACTCGCCTCATGAGATCCTCCCAAGACGTTCCAGCACAATAAAACCAGCGTGACGAGGAGAGGAAGATACAAGCAGCGATTCACAGCATCACGCGCCGCTTCCTTTTGTCTTCACAAACTTGAGGAGTTATTTAGAAGCTTGAAGTCCTATTAGAAACTCTGTGCCTCTTTCTGCGTGACCTCAGGACATCACTGCTCCGCGTTCCCACTTTGAAAACCTCCCACCATCCTGAAAGGCCCCGTGAGGCTCGTCTCCACGTTTCACCCTCCCGTCGTCAAGCACACGACTGGAAACTCTTTCTGTTCTCTTCTCAGCTGAGAATCGATTTGTTTTTGACGGAAGGCACTTTTGAATTGATTGAATGTGTCCAGTGGATGTTTTGCCAGCGATTATAAGTAACCGTCGGGATGTTTTTGTACACGGTGTGGTCCGTTTGTGTGCGTTTGTCTTCTTTTAGCTTTGTACAGAGCTCAGTTGTGTTTTTGCCAAAGTTACTGATGAACTGTATCTTTTACTCCGAAACAACATGATCCTGTACAAGCTTTAGTACTGAAATATGCTTTGAGTTTTGAAAGGGAAGATGCAACTTTTTCAATAAAGCTCTGAAAAACACGTCGACTGCTGGCAGATTGATTTAATTTATTCTCATCAGAGATGATTGTGAAGCAAATGCGTAGATGGTTTAACTTGCATTGTCTGAACTTGAAGACAAAAGTCTGAAATCAGGAATTGAACCAAATCATAATTACGTGGATCATAATTCTTTACTCGTAGATTATTTCTCTTCATGTTGAGCTGAGAAAAGGAAAAACAAATTGTGTATATGACAGTTTATTGAACTGCAGCAGAGGCTCACATCAGGAGAAGAAATCACTGCCAGTGTATCAACGGCTCACCAGAAACCATGTTGCTGATGACAAATGGCCTTAAAGTATAAAACAATAATACAACTGCTGTTCAGCTCAAACCTGTATCCGGCTTCACCTTAAACTTGAGTAAACGAGAACAACGACTTACAAATGCACCCGTTTGTTTGAAATGGTTTGGAAAAGCTCAGCGACAAGCAACAGTCTGGTTATTTGGTGAGGAAAATCTCAAACAACAGAATAGGCACAGTTTCTCTTGGTATAAACACGTTGTGAACATTTCAACCCAGCACTTTATTAATGAACGGCACGATGTTTCATCAAGGTAAAAGAAGCCTCGAAACAGTATATAAAACAACAGATCTTTAAAAAAAAAAAAGTTGTTCTGGAGTATAAAGTTGCCTTATAATACAAGCACAATCCGGGGCCGTTTGATGTGAGTGAATCGCGGAGATTGAAGCCGAGGTGAGGAGCCGTCAAGTTGAACAACCGCAAGAGAAAAGTGGACTGAAACGAGACATGGCGGGGAAACTCGCCGCTTTTACATTGGTATGATTACATTATTAAAATAAAGAATTAAAAGTGGTCAAGCTCTTCTGTTTGAAGAAGGATTTTTGCTCCGTCTACTGTCACGACATAGAAAAAAAAGTGTAAACGTGTGAAAATAATACATGTGGAAGTTAATCGTTTAAAAAAAAAGTGATGTCCCATTCAAAATAAGATGATACAAAACTATACAAAGCATCACACGTGGACAATCATGACATAAAAACAACTTAATTGTTGATAAAAACATGAATTATTAATTAGAGATATATGTTGAAATATAAGTGAAAATGCATGTGTGTTCAGTCAGGCTCCAGCTGGACGATAATAAGCAGCCATATATTTGGACCATGGTTACACACACAATGATACAATGGGACTTATTGTTGGATTCGTGCCGCCTCTGTGAGGAAAAGTTGGTGAAATCGAACCGCTTCCTGTTGAGGCGAAGTCACAGACAATGAATAGCCGATAGCGAATGACCAATCCAGAGGCAGGAGGACATGTTGGACACGTCTTTCATTCCCGGGTCAGGACCAGTTGGCGGAGCTCGTCCTGCTCCGGTCCAACTCCTCTGAATATATATGTACAGTACATCCCACTTTCAGTGCTATTATCCAGGTGTGTTATTTCAACTTTGACAATTCTAATCAAGCTTTTACAACTTCTTATGCTCAAATAATGCAACACTTTTTATTATTTTACATGTCATGTATTTATAATGTGGTGACAAGAATCACACAACAATGAGCAGAAACAAAAGTCTTTGGCGTGTGCAGAGTAATACAAGTAGGAATATAGAAGTGAAGCAGGCAAATGGATGTCCGGTAAATGTCTCAACAGGTGGAGTCTGTATAAGATCATTGATTTATATAACAGCAGACATCTAGTATAATAAGAATCAATTTGTCCAGGTCAGTGTGGAATCGGATGAAACCAGTTCTGACTGTGATGTGGAGCTCTTGCAGTCTTTCGTTAAACCTGGGTTGCAACCAGTCAGAGACTACGCAGATAAAAGCTGTTTCTAATATTAGTTTGAAGTGAATTGAAGTTGCAAACCTGGATATTTCTACGAGGAGACTGGTGATCTCTGCACCAGCAGCCGAGGGTGAAGATCAAAATGGAGAATGAATTTCAATCGCTCGTATGAGATTTGCTTCAATCAGTGGATTCCTACTTGTTTTACTGTGAACTGGGGTTTTCTCATTATTCGTGTCCTGATTTATAAAATGAAACTGAAGTGAATTCAAAATAAATCATAGAACCACACAGTGGTATAAATCATCTGAGTACAACTGCAGATATCAAAGTATTTCTGTGTTGTTGTTGTTGTTGTGTTTTATCAGTATGAACTGACAGTCTGCTCGGGAACGATGGCGCCACTGTTACCCCCGAGGAGCCAGAACTGCACATTTGTGAGGAAATGTCTTCCGCTCTGATCGCAACAGACACAAACCTGGAAAGGATTTCTAACAGACAGAACAGAGGGTGTCTTTGCAAATCATCGTCATAACAACACGCTGTGAGGGAGCTGTGATGCAGGGGGAGACGGTGTATGTATCTTACGTGTTCGTGGATGTCTGGCGGTAGAATAAGCAACGCCCTCCTGGCTACAAAATAAAAGTAGTCGGGTGACCACTGCAGGAGTTCATGCGGTGTTCGTAAACTGACCGACCTCTGCAGGTTCTCCTGCGTGTTTGGTTAAAACATAGACAGCTTTGGGAAATGCTTCAATTTTCTTTTTTTTTTTTTTTTAAACAAAAGAAATAATGTCTGCGACTGTTTAAAAACACGTTACGTCTGGCTCCGCTTCTTCTCCGGGCAAACGTAGGACAGAAGCATATCTATCATGTTTTTGACAATGACCGGAGGAGGGTGGAGGGCGTGCGGGAGGTGGTGCGCCAGACTCATCTGCCAGGCGTCCACCACCAGGACGTTGAGGCCCTTGAACATGGCCCGCAGCACCTCGTCCAGCTGCAGGGAGAACCAGTCGCTGTTGTACAGGCTCACCTCCTGGTCCAGGGCCTGCAGGTTGGCCGAGCGGATCACCACCAGCGTCTCCGGCGCCCGGTCCATCAGCCTCACCAGCGCCCGCCGGATGTGCCGCAGCCGCCGCACGTACACCCCCACGGGGAAGGTGCTGAAGTGCGCCCAGATGCTGAGGACCACCACGGTGTTGGGGCCCCCCGACAGGCCGTCCAGCTCGTTGGAGATGTAGCGCAGCTCGCTGGACATGACGGTGGAGAAGCGGATGGGCGGGCCGTGGCAGCGGTACCTCACCAGAATGTTGTGGCCCGTGTCCACCGCCATGAACGGCCCCACGTTCTTAGGACTGTGCAAGTTGAACTCCTTTAACCCTGGAGGGGGGGGGGGGGGGGGGGGGGGGGAGAAAGAAATGGAAGTTCAAGTAAAGGGGGGGGGGGTGAGAAAGTGGATAAATGAGACAGAACAAGCGCTCACCTGGGACCAGAGCGATGAGGTACTCGAACCACTGCCGCACGGTGGAGTCGCCGTACATGTTGATCACCTTGTTCCGCAAACACTGAGAGACGCCGCTTGACTGATTGAAGTGGCGCATGGCGAGCTCACCCAGAGGCCTCCACGTGTCCTGGTAGTAATATCCAGACGCCACCGCCTTCGTCGGCTCCGGTTTCGCGCTGCTGCTCTCCTCCTCCGCTTTTTCTGACCCCAAACGCAACACGAGACCATCAGCGGACGACGCCGACGCACCCAACAAACACGACAAGTGCAAAGTCCGCGGGTGTACCGTACCTCTCTGTGGCAGCACATTGATTTTGTCGGGTCCTGAAGGGTGTATGTGAACTTTTATGTTTACGCCACTACAACAAAGCAAACAAACAAACAAAAAAAAACAGAAATGCTACGTTAAATGATAAATGTAAAGAATGCTGCTGGTCTTAATGGCTGTTACTGAAAGATATTTGTTATATTTGTTATATTTCTTTAAAAGTCAGAACATTTCCTGCTTCCTGGTGGTTCCATTGCAGCAAAAAACTGACATGATGATGTAGTGAGGCTTCTCTTCCACTCATCTTTTGGTAGAAACGCTTTCATAAATGAATTATTTATTAAATAAGACCTTGTTTTGTACTCTCACTCGGCCGTTCAGAGGGGAGAAAATAGCGACAATATTCAACCGAACTGCTTCCCCCGTGCATGCGAGGTCAACTGGTGACTCGAAATTGGCCATAGTTACGTGTGGCCGCCCTCCTGTGTTTGCCCGACGTTAGACATGGCGTCCAGGACGTCTCCTGCCTTGGAGACGTCACTAGTCCCGTACAGGGGGAAAATCCAGACACATTGACAATCACACATCCAGGCAGTGTCAGAATCACCAGTTGACCTCAAATGCATCTTCTCCGACTGTGACAGGAACAAAGAAAATCCACCGCCTGGTCGCCTAGAAGTGACAATTCAGAGCCTCTCGCTGTGACACCGAGTGCGAAACATTAAAATATCAGAGCTGTTGCATCATCCTCTTAGAATAACCTGCTGCCTTCTGAACGGAAATGACAGGAAGGGACCGCAGGCTAGAGGCTCGACTCAGAGCTGCGATTGTACTACAAACCTCTGGAAGAGCAGAGCCTCCTTTTTGGTGATGAGGTGTTTCAAGTAGCCCCCTTTGGCGTGGTTGATTCTGGTGTCACAGCTGAGCATCTTGGGCTTGTAGCAGTACCAGGGCTCGCCCGTGTACAGGTCGGTGTAGTTGCACAGCGGCTGCTGGTCGGGCGGCAGGCACATGTTGCAGACCGTCGTCTCCGACAGGAAGCCCAGGCGGAAGAGGCTCTTGAAAAACACCCGGTCGGGCCGTTCCTCCCGGAGCCGCTGCAGCACGGCCACGGCTTCGCTGGAGTGCACCAGGGTGATCTCCACCCGCGCGATCCCCACCCAGAGGAGCGGGAACAAGGCGGAGTAAAAGCCGTTGCGGTGGTCCACCACCTTCCCGGCTACGCCCGCCCCCAGCTCCGGAGAATGCAGTCTGGCCAGGAGGAAATCCCCTCCGTAATGTTTGGGGCGCCCATGGAAGTCGTGCATCTGCACCAGGGCCTCCAGCTCGTCGCCGACGTGCCACTCCCTCCCTTCCTTCGTGGGGAGGATGGCGAACAGGCTGTGCACCGGGTCGCTGGTCTGCCAAAGGCCGTTCGGTGTGGAGCGAGGCGGCGGGCCGGGCCAGTCGATGGAGTCCAGCAGGTAGCGCTCCTCCTGCTCATCTTCCGGGGAAGGTCTCTGGCCCAGGTGGGCGCAGAAAGTGTGATTGGGATGGAAGGTGGGGAGATTCACTTGGATGAAGGAGGCGTGGATTCGACTCTGCAGCTGGTAGAGGGCTGAGATGGTGTGGCAGTTCCAGTTCTGAGGAGAGACGACGACAGATCATCGATGAGGAACAACAGAGACGAGCAGGTCATGAGATGGTGGCGCATTGCAGGAAAAACCTACTGCAGATTCATTCTTTTTTTTTTTTTTATGGCTTCAAAAGATCCAGGGCCTGAAAGAATACTACACGTACTGCATTGGTTGGTGAAGGATGAACCTTTAATTTAAAACTGAACCTACTTTAAGGGCTGCGATACAAAATGTCTGGATTTGATTTGCACTCATCATTACTGAAGCAGGAGCAGCTCACACGTGTCTCATGTTGGACACTCCACGTTTGTGTAGCCAACTATATTACTTGTATTATTATTATTATTAGTTTCAAAAAGGGTGATTTCTAAAGCGTCTTGTTGTTCCACCGTGTTTATGGATAATTAACAGTGAACCAGCCTGGAATAAGGAACCGAACATGAGAATCACATTCTCTCATCAATGTAGTTTATTTTAACGATTCTACTGTTTGTGATCACCCCTTAACTTTTGTTTACATTTTGATTTAACGGGACAGTTGTTTGGAACGTTCTTGCTTTTCGATATGTTTTTTTTTTTTTTTTTTTACGATTAATGATAAAACATGGTCGAGGTTAATCCTGCTTCTTTGTTTCACACAGTCAGACGAGAGTGGTTTTTCTCTCACCGGTAATAAAATCGGTCTCAATCCACCGCCTTTATTCATGAGATAATAATGAACCCATTGTCTCCATTTCTCTTTTTGAGGCCAGCGAGAAAATGGATCAATTAAAAAAAAGAAAAAAAAACGTGCACGTCGCCCACTTCTCACCTCGACGGTGTGGATGTTGCGCAGCAGGAAGATGAGGCCAGACAGCGCTAAGAAGAGGAAGACGAGGGCATATTTGGACAGATTTCGGTACATGGTGACCTCCTTCTCTCTCCCATGATCAGACCCTGTCCCGCTCTCTGCTGTCACCACAGCGATGATGGCATCGTTTCACCCGCCAACACTGTGGATTGGAGAAAATGAGGAATGTGATCCCGCGCTTCAACCTCCAATGTCGGAACAGGAAAACATCTGGGTGAACATGGAACACCTGACAGACTGTCCAGAACAGCCACTTGAACTATTAAAACTCCATTGTGTACAACACGAGGAACAATCATTTTAACCATTTTAACGAAACCTAAAACATCTCCATCCAGATTTAAGGTCACCAAATAAACTCAAACATGCAGGATCCATATCGAGAGATAATAGCGAGAGCTCTGTCGCGTGTGAACACTGGAGACGTGTCATACATTTAATGCAATCCCACCAGAGAGGAGACCATACTTATAGTTTCTTCTTGTCCTTTGTGAGCGCAGATATCCTCCAGCCGGAGGGTTTAAAGACGTATTTGGCAGATGAACTCGTCTTATGGCTGATTTCATCTGCAGATCAGTTTTTTTCTGAATCTAATTTGTTGTGTTTGGCTTCTTTGGTTGTTGTTGCATTACATTTATCCACTCTGTGTCCAGTCCCTTTGTCTATTTATTGAGAGTTTTTTTGTTTTTTTTAAGTTTAATTTTTTTATTGGGAACAGATAATACAGATATAACATGATATTACAGCTTACATTCCCAGGTTTTTAAATATGCATACAGCATAAACTGCAAAACAACATATGCATATATAGTTGTACAAAGACAAAGCAAAAAGAAAAAGAAAATAAACATTGTTCCATATCTTCATTGTTTTAGGGATGCATTAGTGAGTCACATCTTAAAACGAGTTACGTTGTTGTCATAAACCTACTTTTCAAATCTTTCATGCTCCAGTCTTACAGCATATGTAAGTTTTTCCATTGTATTGAACAATACAAATCCAGTCATCATCGGTCGGAATCTTGTCACATAGCCATTTTCTCATAATTGATTTCTTTGCAGGCGCCAGCAGAACATTATACAGATATTTATTCACATTTCCTATCATCTGAACCGGCCTCTTCCCTAAATAGAAAGTCAAAAAGTCATGTGGTATAGCCACACCGATCAATTTCTCAATGCTTTTACTGAGCTGGGTCCAGAAAGGAATCATTTTTGAACAGTCCCAGAAAATGTGATCAATGCCCAGCTTTATCTGATCCACACTTCCTCCAGCGGTAGGCGTCTCTCTCTGAAGAGGCCCTCTTGTGAGGGTTCCTTAAAAAAAAAAAAAACTTATACTGTTCTTACACACAAATTCTCTCCAGGAAAGGGAGGAGGTACATTTGAAGTTGTTTTCTAAAATGTCATTTTTGAGAGGTTTTAATTTTGCCGTTTCCCAGATATTCTTGCCACTTGCTAATTGACATCTGTTGTTCACTCGATGAAGAGTTTTAGTGCATTGAACAGGTTTTGCTCTCATATTAGCGGCACTTATGAAGCACTGGGTTAGACGACTTTCTTTTGATCTATAGGTAAATGTTTTACCTGTAGAAAATCTCTTTCTTTACGTGCTTCTGTCACGTGACACTATGAAGTGGTCACAACCACCCCTCAGCCTGACAGAATCACATAAAACACTGTGTCCAGTGTTCATTTTCATTCTTTTTCTCGACAACACAACATTTGAGATTCTTCATGCCACGTTCAAGGAATCAAAAGCAGAGAAAGTTCCTCATATCAATAAGATTATTCGAAAGATAGAGTCTATTCCCATAATGCCTAACTGACTATTCACATATGAACGTGTAGTCTATTCCAGATTAATTCTATTTGAAGCACAAAATTTTTATTTTGAGGGAGGTATCGTGCAATCAGGCGATCATTCCACAACCTTGTTTGGGGGAAATTGGTCAGAAAAAGTCAAATAGAAGCAGAAAGAGCCAACAACAGCTGGAGAAGTACAGACTTCACAGAGGAAGACCTTACAGCAGGTAGTGTACTACACTTCATGTGTTTCAATAAAGAGCGTCAGCGACTTGCCGTTTTGTTTAAAGTTCTTTGTTCTGGTTTATTGTTGTGGTTCCTGTTTAAAAGTCCTGTCAGGCTTCAGTTTGATGCACTCCAGTAACCTTTTCTATCTGCTTCCTGGTTTCCACGTCAAGCCTTTTTCTTGACGTCCAGTTTCTGAATCACGAGGAATTCAGTCTGCTGGTCATTGCATAAACCGTCTAAACCTTCATCTGTGTCCTGAGTTCTTGTTCGTCTCACTGCTTTATAAGCTTTATTCATATAAACACTCATTGATTGCTTGCTTAGCTAAGTGGTGCTATATTTATAAATGCAAGTCAATAATTTGTGGGATGAGCAGCAGAGCTGAATATGTGGGCTGTGCACAAGAAGAACCTGCCGAATCTTCTCTATCTGCATGATAACAGAAACAAAAAATATCTTAAGCAAGTGCATTTCAAGTAAATTTCTCTTCCATTTAAAATGAATGCACTTAGAATGAATAGAATAGAATAGAATAGAATAGAATAGAATAGAAATGTATTAATCCTAGGGGGTTATTCTTTACATAAAATCTAAATATATGATGAATATTTAAATTGCAACTATTATATATGTTGATATTCAGTCTTTGTGATAAGAAAAACCCAGATTAGATGTAAATTGCTCAAATCGATTAAATAAAATTATCTGATGCCAGTTCCGCTTATTTATCTTCCATTTCAATGCAACTTTTGGTAAATATTTCCGTTCATAGATCCTCTTCTAAAAAGAAGTAAATGGTGTTATTGAGCGTTTTAAAGGCCCGTGAACCGGAAAACATCTGGATTCACTCCGCAGCCGGGTTACTGTTTATCTGTCACTGCATGTCCCCCCGGGGTGATTCGTCGTGAGGCTTTAAATGGACAATAATCCGCCGTGATCGCGGTTACCGTCCCCGGTGGAGCCCCGGTGGATCTCCGGTGGATCTCCGTCGGATCCTCGTTATTCTAAAGCTCCGGTCACATGAACGCCCACAAAGGAAGGAACGACACGGAGCACCGCTCGGGACGTCCATTTAGAACGAGCCCAGCGATAAACACGGCTCCGTGTCACGTCGCTGACGGTGAACGGAGGACGTTTCTCCCGGTACTTACGCGTTACATCGGGACGTGGAAGGAGCGCCGAGGCTGGAGGCGGCTGGCCGGTGGAGAGGGGGTGAGAGCCGGGTTCTGGAGGAGCCTTTCACCTCCCCGGTCTGCAGGCAGGATGAGGGGAGGAGGAGGAGGAGCAGGAGGAGGAGGAGAGGAGGAGGAGGAGGGGGGGAGAAGAGATGGATGTCTCACGTTTACTGCTGCGTCCCCTGGTGGCCGGTTAATCACACTGTTACGTTACTTGAATCCTCCACCGGAAGCTGCCTCGTGCACAGGTGAGTCCCAGGAGCAGCGGCCTCTCCTCCCTCTCTCCTCCCTGTCTCATTCCAACATCCTTCTACTGCCAAGAATGGAAAACATCTCCGACTTGTCACGTGATCTCTGATGACCGAGTCCCCCCCCCCCCCCCCCAAGTCCACACGCGTGCAGGTGAGGTCACGTGGCGGCCATAATTAACCCCTACAGGTGTGATTCTTTACCTGATATTGAATTTAATGTCATAGCATCACATCATCGCCTCCAGACCTCAAACATATTTTAGTTCTGGGACCACATGAAGCCCAATTTCCTCTTGAGTGAGCTGAATCTGTAGCATAGTGCCGTGAAAACCTTGAAATGTTAAATATTATTTGTTGTGGCACAAAGTGTACCTGATAAAAGCATCTATATATATATATTTTTTTCTGCACAAAACCACACTATTACCACTGAAAATGACCACAATCTCAATGTAAAGTCCATTTTAATTATATATTCTGGTGCAAAAGGTAGTGAAACATATATATATTTAAAAAAAACAACCTATTTCAGCTCCAGAGCAGGGGTGTCCGCCATGAGGCCCAAGAGGCTCCACTGCGGCCCAACCACTGAGCAAATGGTGAAAAGAGTAGCGGATCCCAACACAGAAACTGGAGCTGAAATATCAAATCTAAATCGAGCCACCTCACTGCGAGGAAACTGGCATTACCCTCAAAGCGGTGCTGTCAGGGTTATGATGCAACAGATATACAAGTTGTTTTTGTTTTTTTATATTTCACCGTCTTTTGCACCATGATAGATCATTAGAATTGGCTTTATCTTGAAATTATAGTAATTTTCAGTGTTAATAGTTTGGTTTCGTGAAAAGAAATATAGCTACTTTCATCACGTATACTCTATGGCGCCTCCTGCAGGCCAGTTTTGGCCCATATTATGCAATAAGTCAAGACGTCTCTTCGGCCTTTGTAAGCACTATAAACAATCATGAAAAAAATTAGAACTTAATCATGAACATGATGACAATCATATTAATTCACTTCAACATACGAAACCAAATATAATTTATTTACATTTTTTGGGGAGATCTGGACGCTACAATAATTGTATGTCACAGCAAACGTACAGCAAGTGCAATGCATTTAACACGTCAACTCTTAATCTGACTAAATGCAGTTTATTGCAAGTATCTGACACAGTGGATGTTACAACACGTCCATCAGCAGAGGTAGAACTCTCCTCATAAGATAAACGTTACCGACACCTTCTGCAACTCCAGGTGCATCTAAAAAGATTAGAACATCAATGAAAAGTTAACGGATTATTGGTAATTTTATACTCAATATATAGAAACAAATCCAGTTTCAAGCATGTTTTTTTTTTTTTTTTTTAATAGCATTTGTGATGTGGGGATAACTGTATTTTGGATTTTGATGATTTATCAGTTATTTCTTTAAAGAATTAAACAAAGAGTTGGACTATCTGTGAGAAATGACTTTCAAATATACTGGACTTTAACGGTTTCAAGCAAATCAAGGGAGAAAAAAACATTTTCCCTCTGGATTCTAATGTTATTAGATGCACCCATACATCACCTGCATTGCTTCTACAGACAGAGAACATGTCCGTTTATAAAGGAGTAGATCCAAGTAGTGCATGTATAGACGAAAAAAACAAACATGTGAGTTACATTTAGAGTAAAGTATTTTCACAAGCTTATTTAGGATTAAGTCTCAATTTCTTTTTTAAAAAAAGAGCAGAAACAGAGCGCTGTGGTATGAGACCTGGGTCGATAATGCAGTTTTTTAGACGTGTCTGGTCTCTAGTGGGGGGGGGGAGCTCACTCCGTCACTCAATGAGGTTTTAAAGCCGCCGCGTAGCTCGGGACAGACTGGGGACGGTCTCCTGCTGGACTCTGGGTGGGCGAGAGGGTCAGTGGTGTCCTGCTGGGCGACGCCGGGGAGGAGAGTTGCGGCGGCGTCGGCGTTCCCGTTTTATCGCCGGCCACCTCCTCGGCTTCCTCGTCCCTCTGCTGCACGGAGGACAGGTACTGCTCCAGCAGGCTGCAGTCGGTGCTCGCCGCGCCGCCGCCGCAGGCGGGACTCGGCGCTCGCACGGTCGCCAGAGAGTCGGCGGTGCCGCCGCTGAGGAAGCTGTCGCTCTGCGCCGTCTCCCCGTCGCCCGTCGTCTGGAAGCCGGAGTCGGGGAAGGACACGTCCATGTGGGGGGGGTCCGTGGTGCCGGGAGCGGCCGCCCGCGGTGCGGGAGGCGAGGTCTGAGCCGGGGCGGCGGAAGAGAGCCGCTGCTCCACCGACCGCTTCCACTGCTGCATCGCCTGGAGCTGCAGGACGAGAGAGCGAGGCGTCAAGAGAGAAGCGGCGAAGACGTTAACGGTAAATAACAAACATCCCACCTCTTTCCACAGGAATTTCACGGCTTCCTCCTGAACCAGCCGTTGCAGCTTCTCCTCTTCAAACTGCCTCTGCACACTGCAAACACAGCAGGAGGACGTCGTTCACTTGGAACCGAAGACGCAATGCATCAAAAATGAGTCGTTTCCGTCGCTCACCTGTCCAACTTCTCGGAAAGGTGTAGGACGTGTTCCTGCATCCTGCGCATGCGGATCTCGCCGCGGACCTCCTTGGCCGCCGGGTGACAGCGTCGAGTGTACTGCCCCCTCCACCAGGACTGGATTCTGATCGCCGCCGCCGCCTCCTCCGCTTCCGGCAAACACGACTCACCGGCTTCCTCCGGCTGAGAGGAATCCTCCGTGTCCGACCGGGCGGCGTCGGCAGGCGCCTCGGCCTCCTCGTGTGGCGTGCCGGCCCCGACGTCCACTGATCCAGCTCCCGATGTGACGCCGGGGGCAACGTCTTCTTTGGGAGTACTCTTGTCGTGCTCTTGATCCGTCTTGTGCTTCTTGTGCTGCGCCGGTCGTGTTGGAGCCAGAGAGTCGGGTTCAAACGTCTCCGTCTCGTCCTCGCTGTCGGAGCGGGCCGACTGCGGCTCCGGGTCCGACGTGACGGGGAGGAACAGGGAGGCTGAGGAAAGCATGCTGCTGTTCGGGTTGTGCTCCTCCGCCCGCACGTCCTCCAGACAAAGCCGCTCCTCCACCGGCCTCGGGCTACGAACCACGGGCACCGCTGGGTAGGAGGAATCGCAGCTCACCCAGGTGTTGAACTGCACCACTGGCTCTGCACGGGAAAAGTCACACAGTCGTGAGAAAGCGGCGTACTGCAGCGATGTACTGAATGCAGACCGTCCCCACAAGGAGAGAAAACGGCTCGGGTACCGGTTTCCCGAACTGATGGAGCAGTGGCAGATACGGGTGGAGGGATCTTTGCCACCTCTTGGGCTCCTCCCTCTGGAACACAATGCGAGGGACTGTGTGTCTCCACATTGAGCCGAGTTGGACGAGGGGGGCTTGGACAGCCTCCCCGGGTCTCCTCTAACAGCTGCCTCTGATGGAACCTGACAAACACACAAAAATGTAAACCGTGATGAAAACGCCGCACTTCTGTCAAGTGCTCAACAGCAGCGCTGACAGACTCTCGGACTCGCCTCTGTTTGCTGAGGATCTTCTCCAGTTTCGCGTCTTCCGCCGTCTCCAGGGCCGGGGAGGCAGTCAGGGGGCAAACGGTGGCCAGGTACTGGACCAGCTGGACGTGCTGGCCCGGCCGATACGAGCGACCTTTGCCCTGACTGTAGAGCCACTCTGCCTTCAGACTGGAATGGTCACAATGAGGAAAACCCTTCAATCACACTACTCATACTTCAATCATCACAGTTTTGTCAGCATGTGAAGGCACACACCCTTCTTTCTGGGACACCACGTAGCCGTCCAGGACTTTCAGACTCAGGCACCAGCTCATGATGTACGGCCGATAGTCAAAGCCCGGCAGAGACGGCGTCGCCATGACGCACGGGTTGCTCATAACGGACAGCTGCTCCAGCTCATGAAGAGGAGCGAGGTACGACGCCTAAGGAGCAAAGCAGTCACTTAATAACGATTAGTCCAAATGCAATTTAAACGGAGATGATTGTCGCTCGATCCAATAAAAGAAAAGTATAATTACTTCGTTAAGATCCCGGATCTCATTTTCTGCCAGGGACAGGATGGACAGATGAGCCGGGAGGTGAGCGGGAACAGTCCGGAGGGTCGTAATGCTGTTTCCATGCAATAAAAGTGTCTGTGAATTTCACAAAACAACTCATCAGGACAAGAGAGAAACATTTTAACAGGTTTTACCGTTTTCAGAGAATTACACTGACCTTCAATGAGGCCAGTTTCGTCAGGTCACCAATAGTAGCGATGCTATTGTCGGACAGATCCAGGTGTTGCAGGCACACACAGTTGTTGAGTTGCTCAATGACCTACAAAAAAGAATGCCGCCATTATTCATTCTGTCATTATTTTACAACGGTCGAAGGTTGAATTTCAGATCTGAATCATCGCTAAAATATGCACATTTCTCTCTTTTCACCTTGATGTTGTTCCCAGATAAGTTGAGCCATTTTAGATTAGGCATATCTCGGAGCCCCTCGATGTAGCCGATGCTGTTATTGGGGAGGTTGAGGACCCTCAACTCTGTCAGTCGACACACGCCCATCATTCTCACCAAGCGGTTATTAGCCACCGAGAGCTGGAAAGGAAAATGCTTTAGAACTGGACACGAAAACAGGAACACAAGAGGTTTGTAGCTTGTAAGTCCAAACAATGGAAGGCGTGTAAACCTGCTGAAGGCCCGGACTCCTCTCCAGGTGATCCAGCTTCATGATGTTGTTACGGTCGAGGATAAGGGTGTGCGTGTCGTCAGAGCAGGTGAAACTGGGATCCAGCTTTTGCATACCCCGTGCCGAGAGATCCATCATGGGGCCTGGTGGGATACAGTAGCACCGACAATGAACGGGCCAGATAACCACGAAAGCTGCATTTCATTCATCTCCATGGCTACAGTACACACAAGACACTGGCCAAGTTGAAGCACGTCATACAAAACATTCAAGTTGAGTTGGAGACAAAAGACTGCATTATACACAGTCATGGAGATGCTATGAGAAGCGCAGGATTTTTGTAAAAGAGCGGCCAGTTCTGGTAATAAAGGGCCTCCTGTCCACCATGTTTTCCACAACTTCCAGAGCCGCCTCAACTAATCTAATAAGTGTGTCTTCAGGAAGCTCTGCAAGAAAATCAGATGAGTTGGAAGGAAAACAACTAAAATATACAGAACACTGACTTTTCAAGGACAACACTCTGCACTTCAAAATATCTTAAACTGTGCATCATTAACATCATGATAACTCGTTATGGTTTAACCCCTTATGAGTCCTTAATTAAAATACCACACCAGAGAGTTATCTAAAGATATTGCAATACTTAAGCAGCTTCTTCTACCGGTAATGAGACCTGCACCGTATTGAGCACAGACAGAAAAAGCACATCAAAACATGCGGAATGTTCAGGAATAGGTTGCTCCGACGTTTGGTAATGATTCAGCAAAGTGTTACAGAAGAAAATTGGAAAAAGACCAGCAAAATAAAAATAAAGTCCCATACAAAGCGGTTGGGAGAGGCACCTTACGGTGGAGATCAATGTCTGTTGATGCGCACGGACACAAAAAGCACATCAAAATATACCAGGAATGTATTGCTATATCTTTTGTTAACGAATCAGCTAAAGGTTTCAACAAAAAAACAGTGAATAATTGACCCACACAAAGCGAATGGGAGAGACACCTCAGAGAAGATCCATGTCTGTCAGCAGAGGCCGGAACACAAAATTTCCTCTGGAATTTTCCAGTTAAATGATAACAGTTGGAGGGAACAATTTTAGGTGAACAATCGGGCAGGGTTAGGGTTAGGGTTAGGGTTAGTTTTATAGTTTATACAATATATTTTCATTTTAAATGCCTTGAATAGATGAAGTGACTGAAAATAAAGATGCTTTGCCAGACCATCTCATAGTTTGTCATAACGATTTATACCATGAATGTCATCAGTGTATAGTTAGTAGATAAAATCAGAAATATGTAGAGGAGTATTGTAATGCTGTGCAATGCAAGTGTTGATGTTCTGGACTAGAGAAACATTGTGCACACAAATGTGTTCATTGCACACAGATATGCGAAGACATACGGATCATGAAACTTAAATTCAGAACGTAATTTTGAGTTTGGTCGACGGTCATAACAATCCAATGTGTCAGAAAGGCACCGAAACATGATGTTTTGGTCTGTGTCGATGAAGCTAGCGGCAGCAGTGTCCTGTTGAGATGCAGTTAGGAGATGCACAGAACCTCCTCACAGAAGATGGTTTAAAACACACCCAAACAGTCCGTCTGAGCCAAAATGCCAGCATGTGGCCACTCACCTGCATCCGTATCAAACTGTAAATCTGATACACCCATCCTCACGGCCGAGCGTTAGCTAACAACTCCAATCGGTGTGGGAAAGACGAGAAGCGGTTCTGTGGCTCGTTCAACGACCGAAGCCTCGTGTTTCTGGGTATTGTAGTTCCAACACGCCATGTCGCCCATTGCACTGTTCCGTCTGAGAGTCTTAAAGGACTACACATCCTGACAGCGCGCGACAATTCACGAAACCCGCCAGACCGACTACATCTAAAAAAGAAAGAAGACAGGTTTAATTGACACTTAAAGTTAAAGCGCTGGAATTCCAACTGAAAAACTATGTCCTCACAATTGTATGTGTTTGATTTAATAATTTCATTGAACAATTTATCGTCTTCCGCTTGTTGGCAACCGTCAATTCATTACGTCACGTCTCAATGATTTGACAATTAATTTATTTTAATAAAATATGTCAATATTTCATGTTTCATCACATTCTTATGTTACTTTCAAACTATTAGAACATTTTGTATTTGAAATAAAAAAAATGTTTCCCCCTTAATAATCATCGCCTTACGGCAACAATTCAGCTTCCGCCTCCGTCATCTTTCTTTCCGGTAGTGTGCCCTCTCGTAGCCATCATGAAGTAAGTGTACAGAAATCTATCAAACACCATCCAGACCCTCAAAAATAGCGTCCGGGGACGCAATCTGCGTTGAAATGATGATCGACCCCTTTTCTACCTGTGATGTGTTATATTTGTTGTTTGCAGGGTCGAGTTGTGCAGTTTCAGCGGGTATAAAATTTACCCCGGCCATGGCCGCCGATACGCCAGGATAGACGGAAAGGTAACAATCCCGCGAGTGAAACGCCGTCACGTGCGAGTTCTGTATGGAGCTAATATCTCAACGCCAACCTATCTGATCGATTCGTTTCAATAAACCCTTTATCGTCCTGACATGGTTAAAATGTGAGCTGCATTCTGGCGAAGGCCCAGTCGGCTCTGGTGTAACACTGCTATTAGCTAGTGCTAACTGCTAATCCTAGCCGGGTCTAAACTAAACTACACCCTGGGATCAGTGGAGACTTGTCTCATTCATTGCTGTGTTTTCAACATAAATCTACTCTCTGTGTAGCAGCTCGTGAAATATTGTAAAAACCGAGCTCAATGTAATGTGTTGGCATGTTAGAAGTCACCACTGCAACGATGTTCATAATTCATCTGATCAAACAATTCAAGTCATTTCGTAGTTTGAAGAATATACAACACCTTGCAAGTGTCTTGAGTTGTCAAAATTGAGTAGAATAGACTCTTAATTCTTCAAAGTGTCATTAAATCTTAGTCGTATGTGTTCTTTATGCTACCTCGACTTCAAGATTCAATGAATTACGTTTTGTGTACAGCTTTTCTTTTAGCCTCATGTGTGATAGGGTTGTTTTTATCCCTACGATTTTGATCTAAATGGGCTCCTATCACAATCTTACAGGTCAATGAGGCATCAGTTTTGATCAGAAACTACTTGTACTAAAGCTATGCACTCATCAGTGATGACACAAAGTCGTCATTCCTGGAAATCAGAACATGTGCAACTTGATTGTGATTTTATTGTTTTTGTTTTTGTTCCACAGGTATTCCAGTTTTTGAATGCCAAGTGCGAGTCTGCCTTCCTGGCCAAGAGAAACCCCAGACAGATTAACTGGACTGTGCTGTACAGACGCAAGCACAAGAAGGGCCAGTCTGTAAGTAACATTCACCAAAGTGTACTGCCACAGATGTATTCTTGTTGCTAAAATGGACTGTACAACCATGATCTATTGGTCCGGATGTGACATTTCATTGATATTGGGCACTGCAGTTTGGCAGCCTTAATCTGGATGTCCATTTAGACATATTATGAGAAGTGGGTACTTGTGAGGTTGGCTGCAGGTGAATGGTGTGCGTGGTGTCCGTCCGTGTTACGTGCTGCTGCCGGACTGTGTCTTGCAGCCTGTGCAGCAGCGCTCACTCCACACCTGCAGCCGTAGAACAACTGGAGATCATAGTACTGGCCCTTGACGTCTCTACTGACAGCTCACCATTGGTCAGCCTCCAAACTCTCCAACATGCCATCTTATGTTCCTTGTGTCTGATGTGTGGAGTCTGGATGTGTTTAGCTTGATACCTGTAATATATTGTTTAGAGGTGAACCGAACTTGGAAGTATACAGTGTTAATGCTAATTTGTAACGCCACCAATGTCGACTCCACCTGTTTTAGTAGAACAGAAACTGTGTAATGCGTGCTTCAATAGTAAAAACCAACAAGAAGTGTTTGTAATCATGAATATTATTTGTTCTTTGGCTGACAAGGCCTTTGTAGTGCACGTGTTCTAATCGGCTGTTGCTTGTGGTTTTAACAGGAAGAGGTGACGAAGAAGCGTACCCGCCGCGCTGTCAAGTTCCAGAGGGCCATCACTGGGGCCTCCCTGGCTGAGATCATGGCCAAGAGGAACCAGAAGCCCGAGGTCCGCAAGGCCCAGAGGGAGCAGGCCATCAGGTGAGAGGAAAGACTAACTCAGTCTGCTCATTCAGGAAGAACCGCAAAGGTGTCGTTCTGGTTTAGACTTTTTTTTAAAAATTGGGATTACAGTTCCGTTTTGGTGAGGATGAACATTAAAATGTGTGATAAATTGAATGGTTCTTAACTTGTTGTGTAATGCGAAGGGGTGACCCGCCACAACTGCATCCAGTGAGTCTGGAAAAAGGATTTGCTTTGATTTTTAATTGGTGTGACATGATCAAATTGGATATTTTATCCAATTTCCTCCTTTTAGTTTCATGTCTAAATGACTCGACAGTGGCAGTGTAATTTATCCTTGGATTCCTTGTCATCGTTTGTTCTTTATGTCCTCAGAGCTGCCAAGGAGGCCAAGAAGGCAAAGCAGGCAGCCAAGAAGCCCACGACCACAAGTGCAAAGGTAAGATTTACCGTAGAGTCTGGAGCCCAGCTCGGTACATCCAGTATTGTTTAAGGCCCCTCATAGGATGGATATTATTTACAGTCAGCAGCCAGGTTGGGAGATCTGTGATCACAGATGTAAAAGAGTCGCCGCCTCATGGCTCGTTTGATTTTGACAGAACAGAGTGTCAGAAGCAAAACCAGGTGAAATAGGGTAAAATCAGGGATTTGGTTTTTATTCTGATCATATAAAGACCTTTGATGGAGACACTCATGCAGGTTTTTCTGGTGCACTGAGGAAAGTTTTGTCAGCTAAATATTAAATTTTTTGAACTGATGTTTCCACCCCTGAGTTGAGGTGAATGTTACAGTCCAGTCGGGGTTCTGTGTCGTCGTGTCTCCATGTAGTTTTAGCTGCTGGGATTCTTGTTCTCTTGTGGACAAAGTGCCTCTGCCTTTCACAAACTATGATCACTTTGAATTTTTGATTAAAAATGTTAAAGTCTTTGGTTGCAGATAAATATTTAGTGTCTTGTTCCCCTGTTTTAAAATATTAATCATGTTGTCTATGTTCTTTTTAGCAAACCTCTGCTAAGACGGCCCAGAAACCCAAAATCGCAAAGCCCATGAAGGTGAACGCTCCCCGTGTCGGTGGAAAACGCTAAACCTGCCGCGACGTTTGTGAATAAAAATTTGTGGTTTCCCATCATTTTTCTGTGTTTTGTGATTTTTAAAAGCAACACTAACATTGTGTTAAAATGTTTGAACACTTCTGAGATGATTAGGAAGTGCCTATACTGCCATAAAAACTCATTTTCAATTTGTCCGCGTCGTCGATGGACCTCAGGGTTCAAGAACTGCATTAAATGGAGCCACTGAAAAGACATGGCATGTTTACACTTTTTAGTTTATTATAAACATTTTGTACTGAAAATGGGAAAAAGATCCGGTGATTGAATTGGAGGCCGCTCACACCTGAGATCTGCAGTTTACGGAGTTGTACTTGTGTAGTTTCCTACTTTTACTGTGGAACATGAATTTAGTCTTCAAACTACCTTTTCTGCATTTTAACTATTATGCTGGGCACAATTTAGGTTTTGTAGCAGCTATTTTTACTAAAACTGAACATTAAGGGATCAAATTAGACCAATGATTCATTGTTATAACTTTTAGTTTCTTTTTGGGGCAAAGTTTTTTTTTCCAATTAGAGAAGTTTTTGTAACAAGTTTATGTGGGGATTATTAAGTTGCTGTTAACAAGTTACATTTTTCATACTTGAGTACATTTCAGCTGCTGTGTGAGATTTACTTGATCATGAATATTGGCATTAACTGGATTATTGACAAGGCTAAAAAAAAATATATACATATAAATATCTCCTTCACAATACGAGAGTTTAGAAATACCAAAGCCAGACGTTTGTAAGAATTCAGTCGGACGTGTCCAGTTTGAAGACCTTGTAGTTTCATTGCATTTTTAATCCCTTTTAGTTCATAATTGGCATCAATGAAGGTAAAAACCTGGCTCAATGTGATCTGTCGTCCACTGTGTGAACTGCAGGGGGCGCTCTAATCTCACCTTGTCTCACGTCTCCTTGCCAGAGGTGAGATGGAAAGATTCAGTGTTGATATTCGAAACAGCAGCTCACGTCTGTTATGAAGCCACAGACACAAATAGAGCTGCTGAAAGCTCCGCATTAACTGCCGCTCCAGACAATCGCGGCTCATCTGCCTCAGGCGTTCCTGAAATCCCAGGATGTTCTTTGTTTAAGTGAGGCGAGCCTGGAAACCCAGAACCCGGGCACAGCACTTTTCAACTGTGGAAAGAAACTGCACAACAGAGTGGCCTCCTCCAACCAAGGCGTGACGGAGATGCTTCTTATTAAAGGACTTCTAAAGAGTAAAGATTCTTTTTTTTTTTTCTCACATTCCCATGCTTCAAACAGTCCGTGTTAAACAGTATTTATTAGTATTACACATCCATTACAGAGCCGTCACGGTCAACCGTCGTCAAAGTGCCATTTGTTCAAACAGTCAGCAGATTTAAGTGATAATTTTCGATTATTGCTAAATTCAGCCGTGGAAATAAAAGGGTCCCCAAAAAACAAACCCCACCAGTGTTATTCTTAACACAGAGAGAGAGAGAGAGAGAGAATATAAAACACCTTCCTTAAGAACAACAAGGTTTGGTGTCAGTGTTTGCTCTTAGACTCTGAAGCAATGGAAGAAAAAGGAAAACAAAAAACAAGAGATTAAATATGTGGCAATGAGGCGATCAGTGAATTACAAAGTGTTGTTCTGTACAGCTACAACAAAGTCTTTGATGGCGTGATTCATAAATTACAGTTGGTTTTCACACAGATTTAAAAAAAAAAAAAGAATTAAATTAATAACTGCTTGCGCTCCGTCCAAATTCTAAATACCTTGAACCAGAGGTTGTTTCATTTCGAGACATTCTTCAAAACCACGTTCCACACAAAGCTATGAGTTACATTATTTTTTGGAGGGGGGAGTTTTTCTTTTTGAGGTACAACCTGCTACACCTGAACAGCGACGACGAAGATGATGATGATGATGATGGTGATGGTGATGTTGGAAAAAGCAAAAACAACTGAGATGAAGCGAGATGTTAAAAGAAAACAGTACAATCACAGGACTTGCTGAACAAGTAGTACTTGTGCGTTTGATGACTGTCATTCTTGAGCATTGATTAGTTAAAAAAAAAACAAAAAACAGTTCTTTGTTTCATTTCTCTATCTCTATTTTTTTAATTTTTTTTTAAAGTTATATACCCTGAGGAAAACGTGAAACTTAAAGGGGGAAAAAAAGTGTGTATTTCCAACAGGGCCAACAGGCTTTACGTGGTGGATGGATGGTTATGGCGTGGATTGATGGAGACGACATGGGAGGGTGGAGCGTGGAGGCCCGGGGGGGGGGGGGGGGGGGGGGGGGTGGTCTCCCATTACGTCGGCCGGCGGCCCGGGAAGCCCCTCAAGACTGCGCCGCCACCGCCGCCGCCGCCTCCTCCTTCGCCTTCGCCTTCTGGTCCTGCTCGTACCTGTTAAGACAGGAAAAGAAGCGATGCAAAAACCACGTAAAAATGACCGCAATGAATGAATATGACGACTTTTCTATTCCAAAAAAACTTTTATCAGTCAAACTACAGAAAAAACTGCAAAAAAAAGAGATTTATTCCCAAGAAATACACTCCATTTATATATCATTACAATATTGGCTGCAGTTTGTGGCATTTATGCAACTCACAAAAGTTTTTTTTCTCAAAGCTGCATCAAGAAAGTACTAACTTATTATATATTAGTCTTTCCTTTCAAATTGAATTAAAACATTCAATCTGGACCTCTATAATCCAGATTCCAGATGATATAACGTGTAGCTTCTATTCATTGTGCAAGTTTGTTTTTTACGTTTCTTTGTGTTCTAATGTTGCTGTAATGTAAACATCCGTGTTTTGACGGTTATGCATCTTCAGAAAAATGAGTTTATGCTTCTTAAATACCTGGAAAAGCATCATCTTGTCAGCTATTCCCAGTAATAATCTTAATACTAATAATTAGTAGTAATAATAGTAGTAATCTGAGCAGGTGAGCTTGTGCAATCGGCTGCAGTTTGAGAACACAGCGATTTCTCAGCGTCTGCAGAAACTGTTTGAGCTGCGATAACTGCAGGTTATTCATTAATCGGGGCCGAACGGCTGTGATTGGGGACAAATGGAGACACATTTAGGATGTGATTCGCTTTTGAAGAAGACATTCAACTCAATGATTTAGTAAAAAAAAAAGTCTAAAATCTAAATATTCACAGTTTAATAAAGAGCTAGATCAGCTTGTGTGTTTGTGTGGGAATTTGTGCCCAGAGTCGTGACTTCAGGCACCGACGCTGGACAAGAAGGTCGTAAACGCACCTGAAATTATTCTTGTTTATGGATCCGAGACCAGAAAATGTCACATTCTATTTGAGTTTATTCTGAAAGAGTGACAGGAAGTTGATTTCCCCGTTTTCCCCCAGCTCATCTGCAACCTCCCATTTTCTCTGAACGATAATCGCGTTTCTTTTCTCAGGTTTTATTTGGTGTCGAGTTGAAGGTTGCAGGCCTTGGACCATAATAAAATACATTTATTTTAACGTCTTTCCGCGTCGTTCCAACACACCTCCAGATCCTGTAGAGCTGACTGCTCCCCGCGGCGCCGAGGAAGAAGTTGACGGCGAAGAGGTTCCAGTTCTTCGGGATGATAACCAGCGAATATCTGGACCAGATCAAACCTGGAAGAGGCGAGTGGGAGGAGGGATGAGCAACTTTTTCCACACAGACTCACCGGATTCCCTCCAAACCGTCGGTTTGAAGCTGAAACACTGTCATTGGTGTCGGTTCCCTACCGGTGGCCGTCAGCACGGCGGACTGAGACGTGCTGAGCTTGTCCGCCGGCCGCGTCATGTCGGCCAAACCAGCGAAGACCAGACCCTGCAGAGACGAGAGACACGTCTTCACTGGACAAACAAAGGAAAACGTCGTCTCCTTTGACCCAAACGTGTCCATTAACTCACCCATTTGAACATCGGGGCCCAGAAAAACACCGTTTTGGGACCTAAAGTAGGGAAAAAGAAAAGAAAAGCGGAAACGTTAAGTGACTTCATAATTAGCTGTCAAGTTAAAAAAAAAAAAGGGGGATAAATTCCCATCATGCTTTGCACCATGATGCTTTGTTTGTGACAGGCACAAGTGATCCCACGGGAACAAATGACTCCGACTAATAAAAAAAAAAAACAAGTATGTAGAAGTAAAACTTCCCTTTTCTATTAACTTAACTCAGACACACATTCTAACAAATACTCACAGTTCTCTTACATTTTGCATCCCAGGATTCCTGATAGATTTTTACTTGCATCACAAACTGATCAATTCACCTCATGAGGCTAAATAGAGCATATATACATTTTGTTTATAAAACCTTTTCCAACTCTCTTTTGTAAAGTTTTAAAAAGGTTCAGATGTACCAGCACACAGTATTTGTGTTTTCTCACACTTCTTCTGTACGTCCGTCCAACTTTGGCCGGACGTACAGAAGTATGGAGACGTATGTACTGTAACATACGTCCAATGCTCCAGCGGGGGGGGGACAAACAATCCAATGTGCTGTTTACATGGACTCTGATCATCAGATCGTATACAGAGCTGCACCTCCTTCTCCTCCCCCTCCTCCTCCTCCTCCTCCTCCTCCTCCCGTCTGATGGTCGTTTCAGATCAGCAGTAGTTTAGGTGAGACACTTTTATTCAAGTCAGCATTTAACTAGATTACTAATAGTCTGTATAATTCAAACTGCTTTCCGTCACGTCAAGTATACGATGTCTTGGGCTGAACTATGGCACACAAGTAAAATCCGTTAGTTTGGAGTCAGCGTTCACTCTGTAGCCACGACAAATCATGGGCAAGGGAGTCGGCGTTCAGTCGCCGCCCCCCTCCTACCTGCTCCCAGAGATGCCCTTGACGACTCCAGAGGCCAAACCAAGAGCAAATGTCCACAGGTGCTTCTTTATTTCAGCTCAATCTTGGTGGAAATAGATCTTCAATAAGGAAGCGTGTCCACGAAGACAAACAGAATACTGAATTACTTTAGTGACTGTGGAGGCCGCCACTGTGAACTCAGTGTTGAAGGGCCCAGTTGGACAAACGACGGCTGGATCTCAGGACATTTTGCAACCAACATGTTACTGATTGATTGAAAGAGGCCTGACAGAAGCAACTTGAACGCAGACGGATGAGAGAGAGAGTAAAAGAAAACACTAGGAATACATCGAATCAAACTAAAATAATTCAAACTCAAGTCAAACTGGCTTCACCTTTCAAAATAAGAGTGTATGGCGTGTCTGCTGTCGTTTGACACGATTTTATTGTCTTTAGTTACACAGTTACTTTGACTGAACATGAAAACTTCACTTTGGCCTCTTTTTTTTTTTATTTGTTAACATCTAACGACAGTTGGTACCAACTGTGTAACGAGTTTACAGCCTGTTCAGATTTGTTCATGGTCTCTAAAAATGGTTAATAATTGCATCAGATCAGTCCTGCCTGGTGTTTTTCTGCTACAGATACACAATGATTCTTGTCAGAAAACACTTTTTTTTGTAGTTTTTATGACAAAAAACCTTTGAACTTTTTTCAAAAGCTGCTCCAGCTATCTTTTTTTTTTCCTGCCATAAAACGGAGCTCTTCTTCAAGACTGAGCTGCTTATCTCTGCAGATTAAAGCCCCCATCGGAGACACACCGACCCATGGAAACAATGAGTCCCGGGGTAGCTCGCGCTCCCTCCCGGTGGAGAGGGGAGCGCGAGCTGACCTCCCCGCCACGGGTCACAGCTGGAACACCCATCTCACACACAGAGAGAAACAAAGCCCAGCCTGTGTTACCTGCCGGGTGGTTGTACAGAGGTCTGAGCTTGGCAGGCAGCATGTGCTCGACGCGGTCCAGGATCCGGTGGTAGGACGCTCTGAGCGCGGCCATGGCTGCTGCTGTTGGAGGAGTAGCGGGCGGAGAGGAGACGTCGAGCTCACGGGCTTAAAAACGACGAGCTCGGCAACGTATCTCTCTGCGTCCGTCCGTTCGAGGGCTGTCAGTTGACTCCAGACTGGGGTTTCCGAACGGCTGGGAGAAGATGCCGGCGTCCTGCTGTTGACCTTCTTCCCGGCTGCTCTGGACCCGGATACCGGCTAGCTGTCAGTAGCTTCACCCTGAACCGCTCGACGAGGTGACTTTCCCGACGACGCAACCGACCGCGTTAGAGGGGAGGCGGGGCGGGGCTGCGGAATCCGCTGCTCTCATTGGGCCGCCTGGCCAGACCTCCGACATGATTGGCTGGCAGTGGGTCGTTGCTTTTGTCATCTGGCATGTCCCAACGTGGTGGAGATGTTAAAAAAAGGAATCAATGAATCTATTGTGTGTACATTACAATTTTGTTTGTATTCTCTGATCACAAATGATGAACTATGTATTTTTAAAAATTATAGTCTGCACTTTATATGATGCAATGTATCCATTGGCAAAATCTTTCTATAGTGTTTGTCAAATGTAGATAACACTAAGCGGCTTGTTTACTCTCTAAATAAAAACAAAGCATGCACATTTTTATATTTTATTAGGACATATTGCATGAAACGAAAACTTCCAATAAGATTTTTTTTAAGGTTTGGTAATGGTGGTGGTGGGCACTCTGGCCTGACAGCGTAAAGGTTGTGGGTTCAAATACCAGCTGGGCCCTTCTGTGTGGAGTTTGTGTGTGTGTGTGTGTGTGTGTGTGTGTGTGTGTGTGTGTGTGTGTGTGTGTGTGTGTGTGTGTGTGTGTGTGTGTGTGTGTGTGTGTGTGTGTGTGTGTGTAGGTTTCCTCCAGGTACTCTGATTTCCTCCCATCATGCAAAAACAAGCATTTGAAGTCAATTTGGGACTAAACTAAGCAAAAAAACTACACATCAACCTTTGAGGGTTTCACATCTCAGAAAGAGAAGATCATGCACGTTTTTCGAGTTTTAGCTGAACGTGAACACAGAGCTGGTAACTAGGACAGGCTCAGAGGCCCCTTTTTTGCCCAAGAGGGTTTTAAAGCAGTTACTCCAGTTCCAGCTTCGAGAGCTTTAGGAGATTGTGACAGTAACTGATGTCACACTTCCTGGTTCCTTTAAGACTTAAACTGTCTTCAGATGAATGGAATAACTGAAAAAGAAATGTCATTTGTTTTTTGAATGAGTGAATTTCACGAGGTTACACTGTGTTATAAATCTCCTAATCTCAAAATTGCCTGTGCATGTTACTTATTTCTACAAAAACAACAACACGACCAAATGCTCCACGGCAGAAGACTTCAATGCTTGACACCTTGAAAGTGCAATTGTTTTTTTTTTCTTAGGAATTTCAATGTTCTATTAACCGTCTACGTCCTTTGATATATTTATACATTTGCATAAGCACATATTTAAAAAAAGAAGCATTTTATTGCTAATTTTTAAATTTTCTACCTGTTAATTGCATTTATAATGAGACATATATGCAAAGATTTGCAATGTTGTTGTTTTTAATAATGCCAATATTCTGATGCTCATCTTCCTAACAGTCATACACACCAACAATGTTGGTCTGTTTTAAACCCTGAATGTTTGTCAAAGTTGTTGCTATGTTTTTGCTTTAAAAAAATGCTATACATTATCGTATTTATTGTGTACACAATGAGTGAATTGAAAAAAAGTAAAGGTGTGGGCCACTTAGCACCAGTCATCCAATCAGTGGTAAAGAACGTTCATGGCCAAAGCAATAGTAACACAGTTGTTAGAAAACAGTGGGACATGTTAGTGTCAGTTTGTGATCATCTTTAATCAGTATTTGGTTACTTGGAATTTGAACAGTGTGCACAACAAATGAGTCACTTTGTTTCTTATTTGGGTTATTTACACTCCCATCCTAGGATGAAGAAAAATACCTTTTGGCTCAAGGGTTGTTGCTTTAGAATGAAAAGATTTCTCATCGCTTCTACATTTTTGTAGACATAAGCAACATGCACAAACAATGTGTTATTATTATTATTATTAATAACATTAATAACAACAACAACAACCACAATAATAATAATAATAATAATAATAATAATAATAATAATAATAATAATAATATTAATAATAATAATAATAATAATAATAATAATAATAATAATCTAGTGAATTCGTTCAGCATTCACACAATAACTACAACATTCCATGGTATATTTTGTTTATTTTAAACGGGGTTGACAATAACAAAGAACATTCAGCTGCGGTGGACGACAAAACGAGCGCACCCAGCTGCTCCAGATCTCGCGGATTCTCGCGGTGTTTTGCTCCAGCTGACCGCTGTCCATAGCTGGAAATAAAGCAGCTAGGCTAGCGGCGGGTCGGGCAGTTAGCAGCCCGGAGAGCGGCGGTACAGGCGGATAAACTCGGGAGGACGGCGCGGAGCGGGCAGCAGCGGCCAGCAGCGACGCTTTCACCGGCAGCAATGCCAAAGCTGGGCGCCGCCGCCAGCTAACGACAGACGGGGACCGAAAACCCGAAGCGACTTTAGATAAAAAAAAAAAAAGAAGAAGCAACATCACCAGGAGAAGGGTTAGCTACATTTCAATGTTATTGTCACTTAAAAACACGAATGGTGACAATGTCCTGCTCTGGCAACCTGGTCTGGGATGTAAATAAACGCCTAATTGGATACAGCCTGCCTAACACCATCAGGGCCAACTATTTAGGTAAGAACCAGCAGCCCTGTGTGATGCTAACGGTGGCATGAGGACGTGTTGATTTATTATTGTGATGCTGGATGTGGAGATCTGACAGCGTGACTGAGCCCGGGCTGGAATCTACCTGCTCCATCAGCCACCGCACTGTAAACACACCACCTGCTTCATCACCTCCAGCAGTCACTGCCTGCATCCATCATTTATTATGTAAAAAAGGAAAAAAAAAAAGAGGACACTCCACAGCTAAAACTCTGAACACATGGGATTAAAGGTTTTCTGTAATCCCCCACTGAGCAGCTTTCTTTTTACATCACATTTATCTGTTCAGATTTTAAACATTATATCACAAAGTAACTACGCGAAGTCGCGGCGTTATGCAGCAAATCGGTCGACGACGAAATCAATTCCTTGCTGCGAAGGCAGCGAAACGCCAAAAGTACAACCACTTTGAAATGCGAGGAACGATCAGATCGAAGCTCAGATCAATCTCGTAGCGTCTTTATGGAACGTCTCGTGCAGTATTTTCCATTTACAGCTCAGCACTTTCCCTCCTCCTGCTCCATCCGGCACATCTTAATTCAAATTAAATGGGTGGCAGCCTCAGTCAGGGGGGGTAACAAGACAGGAAAAACCTCCAGAAGGTGTGTGGAAGAAAATCCAGGTCAGAAACTGGTGACGATCACGTCTTGAAACGGACTCGCACGAGCAGGTGTTTGTCACACAAGATGGAAATGAACTTGCAAAACTTATCCGATCGTGCAGAAACGTGAACGTTGCAGACAAATTGTAAACAAACGTCAAATGAAAATCCTTGAAACTGGACAATACACCCTGTGGTGATGCAGCGTTATAACTACGGGTTGATTACTGACAAGTTTTCTATTAATGTTTGACCATGCATTAACATTCTTAAACTATATTACCTCCTTAGTTTTTTTCCCCTTACTAAGGTAATAATTTGTGGTTGAACGCCAGATCCAGTAGTTCTCACTTTATAGGATATATGTAGGCTAATTGGAAATGCCAATAACAAACACAGTCAATGTAATTAACAATTCTTTACATATTATCTGCAACCACTAGTTCACTTACATTTTTGGACTTTATGAACTTTCATAAACTAATAATTCATCAGTAATTATTAAAACAAACTTCACATCCAGAGCAATACGGTAATTAACAAGCAGGAAAATTGAAAACATTTAGATCAGTACACTTTGATATCAAACTATGACGTTAATGTTCTTTTATAGTAAATAAGTGCTTATTGAAATGGCATGAATCAAAGAAATCACACCTTATGGAACTCATAAATAACCTATATTAAAAGGAATTTTCAGATCTTTCTGTCACAGTATTTGTAGTTACATTTAATACTAATACTAATATCTGATTTTTTTTTATTTTTCTGTGTATTCCTTTGGCCGCTTGCGAGGAAACGGTGTTGCAAAAGCCCTTTTACGCCGAGGACGTGGCCTCTGCCGCTCCATCAGAGCGGTTTATAGTACTGACTCATTGTGTGTGTGGTGTGTCCCGTGGAGAAGCGGGCCAGGGTGGGTGAATGAAGGGTCCGGAGCCCCCCCCCCCCCCTCCCCTCCGAGGCAGGGCGGCAGCCTGAGAGGGGTAGTCAGAGCCGCATTTAGCCCCGGCCGAGATACGGCAGTGCAGCCGTGTTATTGTGTTGGGTAGGTGAAGATGCACGCAGCAGTGATGCGTGACGCTCGGCTCCCCTCGCGGTATTTTTAGCTCCCGGGGACGGTGGGAAGTAACAAGTTGGGCTTCGCGGAAAAGGTTTTCCTTCGACTTTTCCACGGTGGCAGAAGAGTCGCCGGGAGAGAAAACTCACAACAACAGACTTTGATTTCTTCAGTCTGAACGTGCAGAAAACTAAGAGACTGACGCCGTGGATGTATTCACCACTTGAAATATTTCCTTTTATGTGTAATAAATCTGAAATATGTGGACTTTTGAATTGTTTTTTGCCGATGTTCAGGATTGTTGCCCACTGATTTTAGGTTCTTATGTGTAAAAAGTCCATTTAGATTCAGATCCAGGATGTGGAGCTTGAACAACGTTAATCTGGAACCTTTAAGTCAAGTCACTGATGTCAAACTATACAATACAATATATCATAAATCTATCGCTACTGTGTGACATCAACATTTGATACCATATATATATATATATTGAGTTGGACTGACTAGACTTGGTATATCTTAGACTGCAGCAGAAAACCTTCCCAAGCATGGACTTTGTTTGTACTCGTCACGAATCATCAATTGAGATCAAGTCAAACTCTCATGCATCTAAATTCTTTTGTGTTTTTTTGTCTTTCGCAGGAAGAAGAGAGTTTGTCCAGCGGCTCAAACTTGAAGCGACGTTGAATGTACACGATGGCTGTGTGAGTGCTTCCCTCTTGTCTGTCCCCCTCGGTTTGAGTCCGCCGCCGCCAGCGAGCTTTGATTTCAGGTCGGCAGAAACCTGAAGCCCGCATGACGGTCACACGTCCCGTCACACCGTCGGCCAGAAACCCCGGGGAGCTTCTTTTTTTTTTTTTTTTAAATCAGGCAGTCACCCCCCTCTCCCCCCCACCTTTCAACTGAAACGCGAAGTTTCTGTCTGATGAGGAAGAGCTTCAAAACAGGAACTTCGTCTTCGTTATTATGCAAAGGCCTCAGAGGCAAAGTGTGTCAGTCCTTGTCCAGTCCCCCCGAAAGACTGAAGGAGACGCTCCGTCTCCGTCGGTGCTTTGTCGCGCCACCTGCTTCTCGCACACCGGAGAGGAAGTCCTATAATCTGCTTAATCAAGGGTTTTTCACAAAAACAAAGCGACAAAACTCGGGTGTTCAACACACTTTACTCGGCTGGAGCGACGCAATCCAATCTAATGACCTTTTAAATATAAACTTCTAAACTTTCTCTGTTGTTGTGGCGCAGAGTGCACGCTCAGAACCCAACAGTGACCGCTAAAAGGGACCGCGCTGTCGACGTAAAGTCAAGTTTAATGAAACCTTTTGTTTGCAAAATACAGTGAAGTGTCCAGAAAAGAAGTGTCGCATTGTACATGTTTGTTAGCAACGAGGTCGCGAGCGTTCATGCTGGCATCGTCCATCTCTCAGGGTCTCAGTGTTGTAAGAAATTACTTTTTTTATTTATTTGTTTGTTTTGGAGCCTCTTGCGGGTCGCTTTTGGCCGACGGGCCTCATGTTTGACACCGGCCTACTAAATTATACCATAAAATCTAACTTTGGTTTTTATTAGATAAAGAGAAACAGTTTCCATCATCTGTGTTTATCCTTCATTATATGAGGGGCAAACATTGTCTCAGCTGTAACACACACACACACACACACACACACACACGCACACACACACGCACGCACAGTTTATAAGAATCAGATTTTTCTCTTCTGTGACGATGTGGAGCCGCAGGTGTTAATGACATATTGATCCACAGAGTCGCAACAAACTGATGCATTTTTTTTTTTTTTTCCCCTGAACTCTGCTTCAGATCCCCACTTCTGGTCCCGGTGAGGCCATGTCATGTTATTTAGTTGTTTTTTTTTTATTTATTAGGGGGCACATCAGGCCATTTACCCTCCTGATCAAAACCTCCAGATTGCAAGAAATTGCATTTCGCAACTGTTTAATCTTAAAAAAAAAAAAAAAAAGGTTCAAAGTAGAGCTTCGAATTACAAAATGAAGAAATGGGGAGACAAAACAAGACTTGAGACGACCTTTGACCCAAGCTAAAGGCCAGTACTGGCTCTGACTTTAGCCCAGAAACCATCAGACAGCATCTGCCAGGGAAGGGCTTCCAAAAAAAAATAAAAAAGGCCAAGCATGTGACATGACGAGAAAACATTTCACTTTGACGGTCCTGACGTCTTCTAAAGTTACTGGCATGACGAGGAGACGCCACCCGAGATCTGTTCATCCTCGGCTTCCTTCACCCTGAAAACCCCGTTTGTTTTTAATGAAATGTAAGAAAGGAAACGTGAACTTAAATTTCATTCCGCTTGAATGTTTTGTGTGTTTGTTTGTTTGTGACGTGTGTGTTCAGGTCAACACTATATCCTGGAACGACACGGGCGAATACATCCTGTCGGGGTCAGACGACACGTTTCTGGTCATCACCAACCCCTACAACAAAAAGGTACAACCACCAAGTGTGACGAAAACACAACTTCCAACTGCCGCTGTTTATCTTTAGTCGTTGTGACCTCTGCTTTAAGAATGACAACAACAAAGAGGGTCAACCAAAGAGAGGCTAAATGATGTGTAATAAATCAAAACTGAATTAAAGCTTTCATCAGCACATCTCAAAGACGTTGGGACAGTGGAAGCAGGAACATTAAAAACACACACACACACACACACACACACACACACACACACACACACACACACACACACACACACACACACACTCACACACACTCTTTCAATGATCAAAATCATGTTTTTTTATGTTCTTTGTTTTGTGTCGTTTTGTTTTTGCTTCTGTAATCATTGTTGTGATTGTTTTGCTTTTTGTTCTGTTGTTGCTCAGGCTGGTTTAATCTCATGACAGTTGGAAAATATTTGGATCACTGTGATTACTGTATTAAAAAAAACACAAAAAAAACAAACCAAAAAAAACAAGCCAGCGGAGAATTACACAACTAGTTAGCAGAACAAGCAAAAAATGTTAATGTTCTTTACTTCGATATGAGAACAGATACCTGTTGAACAACTTTAGTAAAGTACAATTCAATTGGACTTCTTTATTAAATGATAAGTAATATTTTATTTTATCTCTACAGATACAGTGATCGTGTCACACGCAGACACAGATCTTAGTTTTAAATCAGCAATTAAATAATAAATTAAAAAAAGACACTAAAGATGGCATCATCAGCATAACAAACTCCAAAATTGAAAAACTCACATTTGGATAAATACCTATGGGCATCATAAGCAAAGCAGAATCTCAGCAGTTTGATTTTTTTCCTCCACTAAAGACCTGATTCAGGACTAGGAACCACTTTACCCCCTCATTTGACCCGATTTAGAAACCATCACACAATTTGTTTCCCGCAATTTCGCGTGGTCCCAGCTTGTTTCGGAGTTGCTCGACGTTGTCAACGTGACGGTTTCATTCCCAACTCGACCCGTCCCCAGTTGAATGACGGCAGGTGGTCCTTTTTTCTCTCTTTCCTTCCTCCTCCGCAGGTCAAGAAGTCCATACGCTCGGGTCACCGGGCGAACATCTTCAGCGCCAAGTTCATGCCCCACACCAACGACCAGGAGATCGTGTCGTGCTCCGGCGACGGCATCATCTTCTACACCCACACCGAGAAGAGCCCCGAGTTCAACCGCCAGTGTCAGTTCACCTGCCACTACGGGACGGCCTACGAGGTGCCGGCCCGCTTCCGACCTCCGGCCCGATCGAGGGGGAAAAAAAACGCGTTTCAACAGTTCCTTCTCTCTCTCTCTCTCTCTTCCCCCAACCAGATTATGACCGTACCAAACGACCCCTACACATTCCTGTCGTGTGGGGAAGACGGCACGGTGCGGTGGTTCGACCTCCGCATGAAAACCAGCTGCACTAAAGAAGACTGCAAAGACGTACGGCGCCTCATTGTCTCCTCTTAATTAGCGGTTTCCCGTCGCGTACCGCGAGCACGTCCATGACGGATCGTCCTCTTCCCCATTGGAAGGTTTGATCACTACTATCTACTGCTCGGTAGCTGGTAGATACAATGACAGCTGTCCGGCTCTCTGTTGGCGTCGTGCCAGCTCGCCCCCCAGTTGATGGATGTGTGTGTGTGAAAGAGAGAGAGAGAGAGAGAGAAACTCGGCCCTCCTAGATTGTGTTCCGTCGGCTCGTATTTCCTGGTCCAGATCAGAACCCGTGACCTTAAAACTGTCAGAATGGTTTTACCAGACACCGTCTTACTCCTCTGACCTGTTAGCGCCTCGATCTATCTGCCTCTCTCCCGTCCTGGGGTTGGGTTAGGGTTAGGGGAAGATAAAGAAAGAAAAAAAAAGAAGCTGAAGCATCTTGTTTTTATCGGAGCTGAACTGGATGTTGTAGCACTGTGTGGGAGGAGAGTTGCTCATTTATTTATTTATTTATTTTTGATTTGACTGCATAACTACATGTAACAAACAAGATTTTACAAGACATTTAACCCTTTGGATGCACAACCTCCCAGTACCTACACTCTTCCACACGTGGGGTCAAAAACAACCCCAATTCAAATCAATGCGTTTTTGCAATATACTGGGTTGTCATTCTTCAAAATCTTTAAAACAAAGAGTTGCAGTATTATCATATTCTCTGTATTCCTCAGAAAACGCGTTTGTGACATGAGGGCATTTGCATTTGTATTTATTTTTTTCATTAATTTGAAGAAATTGCAGTTTTTGTGTCATGACCCCACCGCTCCACAAGCAGTTCCTATGGAAACGTAATTCTTAGCAACTCTGACGGTCCCACTTAAACATGTGATGTCATCAGTCTCACCACCCTGGAGGTCAGTTTTACCCAGTAACGTACATGTAAGTATTATCTCCATTTATGAACTTATTTTTCATTGACCGATTATGATGTGTGATGAAATTACTCTGACCCCCTTGTGGAAGAGTGGGGTCGTGATACAAAAACTACAATTTCTTAAAATATATGAAAAAATAAATAAAAATGCAAATGGCCTCATGTCACAAACATGTTTTATGAGGAACCCCTGGAATATGAATACATTGCAACTTTTTTATTTTAAAGATGTTGAAGAATAACAACCTGTGGGGTCATTCTTGACCCCACGTGTGCATCTAAGGGTTAAACCTAATAATCATCATACATTTTTCCCCGGTTTGTGCGACGTCGTACCCGTCCACCAGGCCTTCGTCGTTATAACCCGCTTCCCGCTGTCATTCGGCAGTGGCGAGTCCACGTTGTGAAGGCGAGCGACTCCACCTCCTCTGTGTTCACTGCTCTTGGTTTTCCAGGACATCCTGATTAACTGTCGGAGAGCGGCGACCTCCATATCCATTTCCCCGCTGGTGCCGTACTACCTGGCCGTGGGCTGCTCCGACAGCTCGGTGCGCATCTACGACAGACGTATGCTGGGCACCAGAGCAACCGGTAAACCTGCAACACCCACTTTTATTCGCTCTATTTCTGTGTTTCGAGTGTGGGGGGGGGGTTTAAAAAGAGTGCGGTTTGGCTTCATCACTCTTTATTAGCAGTTGATAAACCAAGTAAGGAGCTGATCTGAAGGGTTTTCAGTTTAACAATCACGTACTTGCTTAAATCTATTGTCACTTCTATACATTTTCGTGAAAAAAAAAAAAATCAGACATCACTAATAGCAGGTATAAAATAATCCTTGTAATTCTTCCTGTGCGGTTTGACAAGAAAAATATAAACTGGAGAAAAACCATAATAGGAGAATGAAGCAGGAAATAGGCTCCCACCCAGGGTATTGCAAGTGCCGATGACGTGGGGGTCGAATTAAAGGACCAACAAGGACATTTAACAAGGAACCAGCTTTGACTATTCTAAACTTCCTATTGAGCAAGTCAGAAGATTTCAAAACTTCCAGATTTCATCACGGTCTTCCAAACTCACAATGCCGAGTTATTGAATTTTTGACACAATTTGTAAATGAACAGTTGTGCTGAGCTGTAGAACGTGTATTTCCATGTATTTATAAACCAAATCTGTCTGAAACACGTGAAATAGCTGCTACACTGGATTGATTCTCGCTGTGTCTCGTCTAATATTCTGCGTTCAGGTTTTAGGCTTCTGACGTAGAAGTGACTCCCACTCCATTGTCCTATAAAGGGTTAACGGCCGATTCTGACCTCCGTTTCCAGGTAACTACATGGGCCGGGGCACGACGGGCATGTGCGTCCGGTTCGTCCCCGCCCACCTGTCCAACAAGTCGTGCAGGGTGACGTCCCTCTGCTACAGCGAGGACGGCCAGGAGGTGCTGGTCAGCTACTCCTCCGACTACATCTACCTGTTTGATCCCAAAGATGACCAGGCCCGCGAGCTCAAGGGCCCGTCGGAGGAGAGGAGAGAGGAGGTGAGGCCAGACGAGTGTATGTATGTATGTATGTTCCTCCAGCTCCGGAGAGACGAGCCTGGTGGACGTCTAATGGGAAGAGACCCGGGGGGCTTCCTGCCTCCTCTCATAGGGAAGGTGATTCCTCCTCCCAAAAGAGATGCTTAAACTCTGTTTCTCTCCACATCCAAAGCTTTTGTGGAAAGAAAATAGATTTATTCTTCTCTAAATAACGTTTTTGTTATTTGTTTTTTTGAGGTAGTGCAGATAAACAATACAAAACAGTAAAGAATTACATAGATGTGTGATGATGAACAATACATTCTATATGCAAAAGTAATACAAACAAGTGCTACCTTAAATACTATTTACATAGTGTGTGTGTGCGTGTATATGAAACACTAAGTGTGACTTGGTTATGTTTATGGAGGAAACAGAGGAGAAAGGAAATAGTTTGGCAACATAGAAAGGAGCAAAGAAAAAAGAATTGTAAAATCATAAAAAAAATATATTGGACATTTCTCTCCAAGAGGAGGAATATTATTGGGTGAGAGGGAGAATATGAGAAAGTGTAGGTGTGTGAATGCGTATTTACATTTGTATATGTGTGTCTGTATAAATTGTGTGATAAACACTGATGACGTTACAGAAAACTGACACTAAAAATAAAAAAATAAACAGAATAATGGAATAAACAAAATAGTGAATGGATGATGAGTAAAACAAATTATATTATGAAATTCTTAAGCTAATTATCAAAAAAAAAAAAGTGAAATGATCCATTTTGCAGAACTTGAATGAGTTTGTTTTGGAATCGAGGGGTTCTATTGTCATAAATTCAGGGAGCGTCGACTGAGATTCTGTAATAATATAGTCATACAGCAGATTCTTCCATTGGTGTATTCTGATTTTGTTTTTTGACTTCCAGTTTGTGAATATGGTTTTCTTGGCGATGGTTCGGGCTACAAGCAGTAGTTTAGTGTGTGGTGAGTCGAGAGTGATAGTTGAGATATCTCCTAGCAGATAAAAGTGGGACGGGTGAACAGAACCATATGGCCTGAATGTCGCCGTCAGTTCATTCTATTAATCCTGGTTTTAAATTCCGAGAGAAGAAAAATGTGTATCTTTGAATGGATGTCAGGAAATGCAACTAACCCTGTTTCAACATTCAAGCTTTGGGACTGAGTCCCAATAAAAGAAGGTTTTTAGGACAAACAAACAAAGGAGACATAACCACAGTGCTGACTCGGCAGTCCCACAAACATGATCCAGCACAGGTTTCCACGTAGCCGACGGCCGCGTTGAAATATTGTTTGTTGTAAACGGAGCGGGGACTGTGTCTCTTCCCGTGCGCCGCTCTGACTCGCTGCTGATGCCCGAGCTAAATCTGTGGCGGCCGAGGCAGCGAGTGACCCTGAAAGCCCACGAGGCGCCGGCTGCAGTGACGCCGGAGAGGAAGATGTCACAGCGGGGTGTTTCTCACTCGGGTTTTCATCGTCATATCCGTTTGTTGGGAGTTTTTTTTTTGTGGGTGTTGTTGTTTAAGAGACACCGTGGAGGGGAAACTTTTGTTGACACATCTCAGTGGGTCTTCACGTGTGCGTGAATGTGCTGGATCACGGTGCCAGCCTTCTCCGTGGCCACTTCAGCTGCGTCGGGACGCAAGCGCCACACGCATTCCTTTCCAAATACAGCGGCCGACGCAGGCAAGCGTTCCTCCATCCACCAAAATAGTTCAGGCTGAGGTTGGGGGGGGTTGGTGTAAGGGAAAGTTTGATACCCATCTCTTCACTCTCGTCTCTACCTGTGACCTCATTTCTTCCCGATTTAATTGTGCTGCTCCCATCAGCCCTTGTTCCCTTTTTCACCACCTGTCCAGGCCTGTTGACATTTTCCTGAGTGAAGTGGTTGATGGTTCCTCCATTAAGAAACCCCCACCACACACACACACTTTTTTTTTTTTTTGTCTGTCTGTCTATTTCTGGAGGGAGAGTCAGGGGACTGGAAAGGGAAGGCAACCTCAGTCGTGCAGCCAAAAAGGAGGGAGGGGGGGGGGCTTTAAAGAGGTGTCTGACAGAGACGAGCAGTGTTTTGCTTTGGCAGCGGAGCTATTTCTGACCATGCTCTGACTGACGATCGGCTAATCTGATTGTGCGTGTGTGTGTGTGTGTGTGTGTGTGTGTGTGTGTGTGTGTGTGTGTGTGTGTGTGTGTGTGTGTGTGTGTGTGTGTGTGTGTGTGTGTGTGTGTGTGTGTGTGTGTGTGTGGTTTTTTTTTTTCCACAGCTGAGACAGCCTCCAGTGAAGCGCCTCCGTCTACGAGGTGACTGGTCTGACACTGGACCCCGAGCTCGTCCCGAGAGCGAGCGGGAGAGAGACGGTAAGATCACAGGGTGTGAGCCAACACGGCCTCCGGTTACACATCCAACACCCAGGAAGTGGGTCAAGACTCCACACGGTCACTCCGTCTCCGTCCGTTTCACTGTAAACAATTTTTCCCCCTTTTTATTTAGTGATTTATTTATTTATTTATTTTTAGCAACAAGCTGAAACTTTTATATTTTATCAAGTAAACTTCAAGTAAAGTTTTTACTGTAAAATGCTGGAAAGTCATAAGTTCAAGTTTTTTCTAATTCAATGTTTTCAAGTTAAAAGCATCAGCCAAGTGTCCCTTTTCAAACGCTATATATTATACAGCAGGACAATGGCTGTCAACAGTTTGAGTCGATTATAATAGAAATCAAGGGAGAAATGTTACCAATTGATCTAATTTTTAATGCAGGAAATTGAGAATTTATATATATATGGCAAATGAGAGCATTTAAAGTCCTGAACTATCCTTTAGTTCAGAACTTTCAAAGAGGAAAAGATAGATGTTGTTTTCCTACATGTTGTTTTTCAATCAAGCACAAGTTTCTTACTCTGGAAATGAAGTAAAACAAATCCATGTTGTTGTCTTTATATTGTCAAAGTGCCAAATTATTATTCTTTCATTAACATTATAAGCTTGAATTTTACACAAATCTGACAATGAAACAATACACGTCTGGGCTCAAGTAGACTTTCCTGGCTAACTTAAAATCCCTTTACCTCTTCAATGTTTGACCAAATTAGCTTCTCTGTTAATTTCTAACAACCTGACTCTCCCTGGTACTCCGTCTTATTCGGTCTTGTGTGAGTTTGGACGTGAACGTGTGGTTATATGACATAAAACCTGTGATCACACTGAATTCTATCCACCTCCTTCTTACTCATCTCACACTGAAATATTCTCCCCGGGAAAATTCTAAATGCACCTTCAACAGAAACCAGTTTTGTTTCCCCCACTTTCAGGCGAGCAGAGTCCAAACGTGTCTCTGATGCAGAGGATGTCGGACATGTTGTCCCGCTGGTTCGAGGAGGCCAGTGAGGCTCAGAGCAGCAGAGGAACGCGACCACAGACACGACCCAGAGGTGAGGCCTCCCATGGATTTGTAGTTTCAGTATTTGTGTATTCTGTTTCTATAGTATTCTGGGTGTGATGCAATGTTTTCCACGTAGGTTGGTAACGATCTGTTCCGTGTGTTTTCAGGGACGGCCGTCCGTCCCGAAGGAACGTCCAACACCCCCGCCGCCTCAGCAGGGTCCAGCCAGGAGTCGGGCCCGGCTGAGAGGCCGGCGGCCACCGACTCCCCAGAAGTCCCCGCCGGCCCGGCGGCTGCTCCGGCGGCGGCGGCGGCCTCCCTCCCCAAGTCCGCCTCCTCCTCCTCTTCCTCAGGGTCCTCATCAACCGTCACGGCACCTCCTCCCTCCAGCTCCTCGTCGGTGGAGAACTCGGCCCCCGCCTCCTCCTCCTCCCCTCCCGCCTCCTCCCCCGACTCGGAACAAAGAAGCCAGGTCGGCACCGCGGCGACGCCCACGCCGACGGCCACGCCCACGCCGACGGCCACGCCCACCCCGGAGCCCGCGCTCTCAGGTAGGAAGGGCAGCTCGGGCCGCTCGCCGGGTGCAGCCGGGCGTGAGCGAGTGTGTTTGTTGGAGCCACTCCACTCAGGCCTCACTTCACTCTCTTCTCCTCCAGCATCCTGTTGTCCCCCCCCCCCCCCACCCTTTTCTTTTTTCTTTTTCTTTTCTTCTTCTCTGCTCTCCTCTTCACATCCTCCTCTGTCAGTCTCGTAATCGTGCATTCACTCTCCCTCTCTCCCTCTGCCTCTCCGTCAGAGTACGGTCCTCATCGGCTGCCCATAAGTTTAGTGTGTAGGCGTTTGCAGAGGCTGCTCCGGCTGGCCGACCCGCCAGGATTTGGTCCGCGAGCGTCCCCTTCCTCCTCCTCCTCCTCCTCCTCCTCCTCCTCTTCCTCCGCAGCCACTGTGAGACAGTCACAAAGAGCTGCTGCCGCCGCCGCTGAGACACGACCCCGTACAGGTTACCCGCCCCTTCGAGCGCCCCCCCCCCCCTCCATGTGCACTGCTCCCCCCGCCATCTTACCCCCTCTATGAAGGGGGAGCCAGAAACACTTGGCCTTGCTGGAAACTGACCATTAACCCCACACTGATCCTCTTTCCATTTCCCCTACTACCCCCCCCCCCCCCCCTTCCCCACTGACTGGTCAGCCTCCCACTCACTAATGCTCTCACTCCATTGCTGCACTTGTTGCTTGAGTTTTCACCTGCAAACTCTCCTGTTGGAGTGGCACCAGTCTGCCGTGGCGTGTTCATGCCCCCTGTGGTCGTTCCCCCCTGATGCACGTCGCTCGGCCGCGTTCACTACAGGGTGTCAAATATTTCCACAATTTGCCACTTCACTTGATTTTGATCTGGTTTGTGCTAAAACAAAAAAAAACTAAAGCCCTTTTTTCTTTCACAGTTTTTGTTATATTACACAGGTTTAACTAATGATATTTGGGTGTTTTTGAAAAACGCCTGAATATTATTAATTATTTAAACCAGTATAATTCTTGTGTACTGATTTTTTTTTTTTAAATGACGTTGATTCATTTTCAGTCTTTTACAATAAATCCCCAAAAACGACAGCAGTGCAGATTTTTTTTTTCAGGTACCTGTAATTCTACTCAAGCAAAGAAACGGAGTACTTTTACACGTCTCAGCTTGATTGACGACCAGCAGGGAATTGAGGAAACGCTCAGTGCCGCTTCTTACAGGTTCTCACTTCTGCGTCCAGCCAGCCCCGATTGTTTAAGTCTGAAGTATCGATGGTTTCAAATTAATGGAGAGAGTGACGGAAGCCGCTCGGGGACTTTCTGCCTCCCACTGTGTGGGTAACGCCGTGTTTATGGGCTGAATAGAATCACTTCAATGACTCTTGAGAGGATTAGGATCCGTGAGTCATATCTTTTTTCCCCGTATCAACTGAAACAATTTGAGTCATACAAAGTTTGATCTGATCTCTGATCAAATCCTGCAGGTTTTCTTAAATATTAAACGACATATTCATCACGTCTAAAAGGACACAAAACCATAATTGATGTTTTCATAAATTTCTTTAAATAGTTTGAGGATGTTTTGGAGTGTAGCTTGTGTAAAAGCGTCATATCTGACTTGCATTAATTGCTTCTTCTTTTTTTTTAAATTGCGCTGATAATGAAGAATTGGCTCTTTGTAGGGATTTTCACATTTAAAATAACAGGATAAAACCTCTTGTTGTTTATCATGCGTGCTTGTTGTTCTTTCAGATCAACTGATCTGATGTCCATTCATCCGATGTGTGCACTATGCAGCATTAATATCCACCTTATTTATCTGGCTTCGTTTAACCAGAAGCCCTAAATACAAGCACGGCCTACAAAAACAATCTACCGCTGCATTACATGGAAGGTTTGGAGGTTTGTGCTGACCGATCGCCATTAGATCAACAAAATATGCAGATTACAAGCGGAACTTTGATGCATAAATGAATGAGTTTGCAGTATTAACCCTCTACTAAAGCATGAGTAGATCTCGGTAAAATAAGGTAAATGTAGACTACAAGGGGGGGGGAGGGGGGGTTCGCCTCATCAGAATTATTTTGTGCCCCCGTCTGATTGATCAAAACACATTTAACGAAGTGGTTCAAAAGAAACGGCACATTTATGTTTCACTGTTTACTCGGTGGGCAGGAGGTGGGAGGTTTCGTGTGTATTTGAACACTCCTCCGCTTTTTGGTTTTTGGCACCACGCTCCACTTAAAGTGAGTCCGGGTTGAGTTTTGAGGGTCTTTCTGTGTGGAGTTGGCATGTTCTATCTGTGTGTGTGTGTGTGTGTGTGGGGGGGGGGGGCTTTCTCCAGGTGCTCTACTTTCCTTCCAAAGTCCAAACACATGTTTGAGGTTAACTGGAAACTCTAGAAGTGTGTGTGTGTGTGTGTAGATGTCTTGACTTTTCACTCCTAGTCAGCTCCATCTCCTCGCATCCCCCAGGTTAATTCACCCCCCCAATTATCTTCAAATGCATTATTTTAGATTTGTCGTATCGTTTTGTTAGAGGAAAGTATCGGCGGGAAGGAACATGCAAACCCCCCCACACACACACACAGCTGTGTGTGTGTGTGTGTGTGTGTGTGTGTGTGTGTGTCGTCCCCACCCCCCTGAAGCTGCGTCACTTGGTAGCGCCGGTCCTCTGATCTGAGACTTCCTGCTTGGCCTCTTGTTTTTTTATTGTTTTTTCCTAACAAGACCAGAAGTTGTGCTCCTCTGTGCGTCTCCTGGGTCCCCCCCCCCTGTGTCGGATGTTCAGTGGGTCTCGTTTGTGTTCCAGATTCTCCCTCGTCTGTGGTAAACAAACAGCTGGGATCCATGACTCTTGACGAACAGCAGGGTGCGTCCCCCCCCACCCCCCCCTACACCCCCTGTCGCCCGTGTCACACCCCCTCTGAGCCTCACCCTGCTACATCACCCTCCGTCCTGAACGCACCGACCCTCTCCTTCACGCTGTCCCCCGTCTGTGTCGTCCTGCTCTCTGTGTCCTCATCGTCGACCAGCCCGTCTGGAGTTAATGTCACTTCAGCTGAAGGATCTCACCACAGAAATATGCAATCACACCCTCGTATAAAGCCAGTTCAGCCCCCCCCCCCCCCCCCCCCCTTCGCTGACCAGACGACTATTTTACCCTTTTTTCCCCCCCCACTATTTCGGATGAGTGTTTTCATTCACACACAGGAATCTCCCGTATTCTATCTGTGTCGCATTTCTCTCTTCTTCTTCTCCTCCGACTTCACTGCCAGTTTATCCTGATGAGCTTCAACCTCTAAATATTGGAATCGGCTCCTGACATTAGCGTAATGGATTTAGCCGCAAAGTCAACCGCTGCGGCGCCGCTCGATCTCGGTGTGAAGCCAGATTACAGGAGGAGACTCCTGGAGTAACTCGCAGGAATCAAGCCATTTGGATTTGGGAACACATTTTGATGTATTGACGTGTAAGATTTATTAATAAGATAAGGACAATCAAAAAAAACTTCTGCTCTGCGGTGGACAAACAAGGCGACAGTTTCTAAATCAAGTATGCTGGATGTTTTCGTTTCGCCGGTTGTCGTTTTTCCATACAATGTTTGTTAATATGATAGACGAGCAGCAGAATCGGCAGCTCACCACCACAGCAAACTCCAAATATATTTCCCTTCGTGGGGTTTGAGGGGGATCCTTCAGGTGTATCTTGTGTGTGTCCCCCGTGTCTTTTTTTTTTTTTTTTTTTGTCCTCTGCATGTCCCCCATTGCTCCTAAATGTTCCGAGGGAATGGATGCAACGACGAGTTGCATCGTCTCAGCGTGCTTGTAAACAACCAGCTCCATGCCGCGAACGGGACGAGTCACCGCCGCGCCGCGCCGCAGCGAGCCGCCCCGGCATCGGAGGCACTCACCAGTCCCATGCGTCTTGCTTTGTGTCCTCGCTCAGGAGCGGCAGAAGCTGCAGGTTCGCCTCCCGATGAGTCTGTTGCCGCACCAGCGAGCAGCAGCAGCAGCAGCCCCCCCACCACCACCTCCTCCTCCTCCGCCTCCTCTACCACCACCGCCTCCGCCTCCTCCTCTTCCACGTCCACCTCCACCAGTCGCCCCAGTGCGGCGGAGCCTGTCCTCAGCCTGCACTACAGCTCAGAGGGAACCACCACCAGCACCATCAAGCTGGACTTCACCGACGAGTGGTGAGTTTAACACCACTCGTTTTTACTGCTCAAACCTGGCAACCGTTTTCATGCACGGATGTGAAAGTTTCATTGAGTCGGTCGCCATGCATTATATTTAGACCTCAAGATGAAAAGAATAATTCACATCTTGTATTCTGCTTTGTACTTGTGTTTCGTTTTGCAAATTAGCATTAGTAACTAAACGTACTTACTCACCTCCACCTCCTGTTCAGCTGAATGTTTGTTTTTTTCCCACCATCTGTCCCAAGGCCGTAGATCAGAGACCTGATAGGTTTATTAGTTTAACATTTAATTCATGTACATTGTTTTTCAGCTGACGGTGTAAAGTGGGAGTAATATCCTTTATTGGTGGATATGAACACTGGGATGAGTTTTGTGCTTTCAACTTTCAAAATAGTTAACAAAGGAAATATTAGTAAAAGGCTACGTACATGAAATACACATAATAATGACTACGGAGGACACCTGTCTCAGAAACAGACTTTACATTATACTGTTACACAATAAAATGTGTATCAGCAATAGTTCTGTTTTTTCCATGTTTTGCCATCTGTACGTTGACGTCTTTGTTACTATTGCATCTTGAGGAAGTAATAAATTGTATTTTGTCTTTCTTGAATATATTTGAACGTGGTGAATCAAGCAGTAACATATTGTTGCTCCAACAGTAACTTTAATGCATTTTTGCGGTGAAAATCAAACCGTTCTGTTGGTGATGAGACACATTTGCGTCATTAAACCGTATGTGTATGTGTGCGTTGTATTATTTATTAATCATTTGCCGTCAACCACTGATCCCCAGCATTACTAAACAACCATGCAGCTCTCTTACTGAGTTCTGTTTTGTTCTATATTGTGTGTGAACATGCACTTTTAAATTCTTCATCTACACCCTAAACGTGAGCAGGATCTACAGTAACTGGCAAATTTCACCTTAAACCGCTAATCGACCTAACATAATGTCCCTTCGTCCCTCCCCAGGAGCAGCAGCACGTCCAGCTCGATGGGCAGCGGCGGTCCCAAAGCCTCGGAGGCTGCACAGAGCCGGGAGAGCGTGACGACGGAGAGCCCGTCCTCGCAGCAGGGTGAGTCATCTCTCCGCCGCCTCGCTTTCGCCGCCAGCATCTTCGTCCACCGCGGGTCAGAAGCGGCGCTCTGAGCAGTCCTACGTGTGCGTTTCCCTCCCGCAGCACCCACCGTGTCCTCGGCACCGCCGGGCGTCATGGCCGCCCCCGCAGAGCCGGCGTGCGACGCCTCCTGCTCCTCCTCCGCCTCCGCCGCCCCCGGCGGCTCCGCGGCTCACCGGCCAGCAGGGGGCCCCTCCGAGGGAAACGGCACGGCGGCGTCGTCGCAGCAGGGCAGGACTCAGCCGGAGGGCGCGGAGGACACGACGGGGGGCTGCAGGAGAGCGGAGCCCGCCGGCGGGGAGGCCCAGGAGGCCGGGGAGGGCCAGAGTCGGCCCGCCGCACGCGCCCACCAGGACTCGGACGACAGCGACGACGACCCGATCCTCATCCCGTCGACGAGGTTCCGAGGACAGGGACAGAGGTTTGTTACCCCGACCGTGAGGGACTGTCCCTCTTCGCTTTGACCGACGGTCAGGATCAGCGGTTCCCTGCTCCATACGCTGGGTTTTCTAAGTTCTCGTGTGTTGCCTTCACCCCCTGATTGTTTGACTCCACATGTAAATCTTCTTCCAGAGGCTCGGCAGTGGGAGATAGGATGATCAGGTAAAGTGTGAGCGTCTCACCCAAGTGAGGAGTGTGATAAACCCAACCGCACACTCGGCTCTGGTTTTGGTTGTTTCACTCACAGCAGACTAATCACACAGCTGCTCGCTGCATGTGAGTGAGTACCGAACCGCACACACCGTGTGGAGGAGCTGCGTTTTTACACATGCGGAGAATGAGCGAGCCGCCTGCATGACCCGCTGATGGAGAGAAGCTGCAGCAAGTGTGTGGGGTTTGAGTGAAGTCCAAGACAAAAGTCACAGTTTAGAAAACGGAGGGTTTTGCACACGAGTTGGGTGAAATCCTTTCAATCTGGCTGCTTCCTGGCTTGAAACTTAAACCCTTCAGCACACGAGATCAGCTGTTTTAAACACACGTATCCCTTTTTTTTTGTTTGTTTTTGTTTGTCTGTTTCCCCTCAGACGTTCAGCAGCAGCCCGTATCCAGGAGCTGTTCCGCAGGAGGAAAGAAAGGAGGGAGATGGAGGAGAGTGAGACGCAAAACATCAGGAGACCGTCCGTCAAAATGGTCTACAAAGGCCACCGTAACTCCAGAACCATGGTAAATGTCACGCTGAAGATTTCAAAGGAGAGGCTGGCCCAATTCAGAATTGCGGGTTAATCTGCAACGACGAGCATCGTCGGCATATTTTCTTTCTGTCCTTCAAATCTAAGGTTCAATCGTTTGGATTGACGTAAACAAAATATAGAAGTAGTGACGAGTGAAAGTTGATCTACCGCCTCCGTTGTTCGCTTCTCCCCGAAAGTTTCCTTTCCCAGTCGTAGCCACTCTCAAATGTTGTTACACTCCGGAGTCGGCATGAAGCTCCACCAGTCGCTGCTGAGTCGGCATCAAAATAGGAAAAACAAGCGCGAATGTCAGTGGATCGCTTTACATTTTGTTTCACGCGAAATACGTCAGTCTGGGGTTTAAAGCTGGGCTTTGCTTTATTAAAGAGCTTAAAAGAGTTTGAGGAAGTGAGCTTGACTTCTTCCAAAGCTTGTAATTTACTACAGAAACTTTATTCCAATAACATTAATGAAATAATAAGAATATCAGGCAGCAAGATGCACCGATTTCCAGCAGTGTGATTAGCGACGGGTTGCCAGGTTTGAAACCGTGTGATTCCATCAGCTTCCTTTTGTTTCCGCTCTCAGTTTGAACCCAGTTCGACTCCACACATTTTGGTTTTTTGTAGCTAATCTTCAGTCCGTCCTTATTTTTCTGTCCAGATCAAGGAGTCGTGTTTCTGGGGCAACAACTTTGTGATGAGCGGCTCGGACTGCGGCCACATCTTCATCTGGGACCGACACACCGCCGAGCACCTCATGCTGCTGGAGGCCGACAACCACGTGGTCAACTGCCTGCAGCCGCACCCCTACGACCCCAGTGAGTCCCGTTACCGCCGCCACCGCCAACCTCGGGCCCGGGCCCATCTCTCTCCGCACGCTAACGCTAACGTCTCCCGCTCTCCTGCAGTTTTGGCGTCTTCAGGGATCGACTACGACATCAAGATCTGGTCGCCACTGGAACAGTCGCCGTCGTTCAACAGAGTCCTCGCCGATGAGGTAGAGAGGAATCAGTCGCTCGCTTTATACTCGGGTCGGCGGGGAAGCCAAAATAATTCATGTGATCAAAAATCATCCACTGTTTCTCCCCCCAAAAAAATAGGAGGGTCAACTTTGAAGTTGAATTGCAACAAAAGAATATGCTTGAAAAGCCATTGATGTAAGAACTATAGCACATAGGTTATGGAAGTAAGATAAGATAAACGATCAAGAAATCCAGCGACAAACTACTCAACTCTCGCTTATGACGGAGAGAGAAAGTCGTTATCCTTCACTGGGAGAACTCCTGATTTAGACTGTTGCTCTGTATTTGCTGAAGCAGGAGTGTGATTCGTTGTTGTGACTGTTCCAGGTTGAAACCAGGGCCTGCTGTAGATGTCAGAGCTTTAAATATTATATTAACATCTCAGGACTTAATGAAGTTTGGATCAAGGCTCATCAAATCCTTCCTGTATTTCTCTCATAGCATTTTGGTTCTCATAAGAAAAAAAACTTTGTCTTCAGTGAAGAAGTGTGTAAAAAAAAAAAAAAAAAAAAAAGCCTACACATTATATAAATCCAGTTTTTGTTGTCTTTTTTTTTTTTTTTTCTTCATGAAGCCAAATTTAGCTTTTAGCCAAGTGAATTTGGTTGAGATGATAGAAGTTCCGCCCACAGCAGGGAAACAACAGAAACGACCACAAGACTGTTTGCAGCTCAGACTGAACACCGCAGCGTCCAAAACAATCCACAATGGAAACAAGACAGAAAAGCCTTCACTCATCTTGAAGGGTTTTTTTTTGTCCTCTCTCTTCCTGTTTGTTGGTATTTTCATAACCACAAACAAACAGGTATGTAGAAGAAGCAATGAGGACAGAACCCATGGAGGAAGAAACGGGGGGGAAAAGGAAAAAACAAAACAAAGTAGAACTACATTAGAGACAAAACAGAAAACGAACCCAATACAGTGGAGCAGTTAATCACAGATCGTGTTGTTAAAAAGCAAAAAAACTAAAATATGCAGTCAGTCACTCAGGGGAGTCGACAACGTGAACATATTTAATGAATAATTTACTACGTGAGCCTTTTTTTTTCTACTTCTAATTCATTCTAGTTGGATTAAATAAAGGATGTCTCTTATCCAGGGAGTGTGAGAGCAGGGATTCTACTTCAACAAAGTGAATCGAAGAGGAACTAAAGTTACGAAGGTTTTCGAGGAGGTACTTTTGATCCTGGTTTGAAAACGGCGAGGAAACGACAAATGATGCAACAGAAGAGCAGCGGTCAGATTCCCAGTGGAGGAAAATGTTCTCAACCTGCGTGGTTAGCATTCAGAGCCTCTCTCTGTCTGACCTCCTTCTTCTTCTCCTCCTCCTTGTCCTTCTTCTCCTCTTCTCCTCCTTGTCCTTCTTCTCCTCTTCTCCTCCTTGTCCTTCTTCTCCTCTTTCTCTTCTCCTTCTTCTTCTTCTTTTTCTCCCTTCTCACTCTTCTTCTCCCTCCCTCCTCTTCTTCTTCTTCCTCTTCCTCTGCAGGTAATAACTCGGAACGAGCTCATGCTGGAGGAAACCAGAAACACAATCACAGTCCCCGCCTCGTTCATGCTCCGCATGTTGGCGTCACTCAATCACATCAGATCAGGTGAGCGACGACCCCCGACGGCGCCACGCTCTCCTCTGACCCCTCCCTCTCCTCTGACCCCTCCCTCTCTCCTCTGACCGCTCCCTCTCTCCTCTGACTCCTCCCTCTCTCCTCTGACTCCTCCCTCTCTCTCCCCCCGACAGATCGACTGGAGGGCGATCGCTCTGAAGGCTCAGGCCAGGAGAACGAGGACGAGCAGTAGCCGGCGGCCGGTATTTTACGTCAACGATAACACCATTTCTTTTTGCTGTATAGCACTTGAAAAAAAAAAAAAAAAAGTACCTTGAGATTTGTACAAGTTTAGTGTAGAATACTTCCTTTTGAAAACTAGTGTAATTTTTAGCCCCCTGTGTTTTTTTTAAGACGACTTTCTTACCGATGTTTCTGGATGGGGATGAACTACGTTTTGTGTGAATGCAAAAGGCAGTGACGTCAGGAAAACAAAAAAACAACAAAAAAAAAAGAAGATATAAATATATATATTATGAGCATATATATATATTAAGAGAATCGTGGCGGCTGGTGTGAAAGGATGTTCAGTGCAATATTGTTTTGTTCCAGAGAGGGTGAGCTTTGAACAGTGTTAACGTTTGACATGTTTGAATTTGTAGCACAACACTAAGAGATGTTGATGTGCTGCTGCGGCAGTTACGCATGTGAATACAGACTTTTGAGTCGAAACACGGAGGCTTTAATTTCTGTTGTTGAAGTAAAAAGAAATGGAAAAACTAAAAAAAAAAAAAAAAAAGTGTGGCGGCTTCTTCCTCCTCTTCTTCTGGAGCAGCGTGCAGGACAGCAGTTGTTAGTGGCGCCTTTTTAAGTGCTCAAATTGGCTCCTGGTAAAAATTTCCAATAAGATTAGATGGGAAAAAAAATTCAAATGACACAAAATGACAAACAGCGCCTCCTGCAGCTGAAGTCAGATATTGGATTTTTACAAATTTGCCTGGAGAAACCTGAATATCAGATATGTATCGTCGCAATATACATGTAAATGTCATGTCGTTTCCATCGTTCATGATCTGCACATCCAGAGACGGAATGTTAAATATGAAGGAAAAGTGTGCAAATGACTATAATCTACAATTATTTCATATAGCTGCAGAAAACCACACACTGAAACAAGCGACGGGCCAAACAAAGAGCTCAGGCACAGCTTAAGTTAGAATTGTTGCATCTTCACCTGTGGAAATTGGTAAACTGAATATTTTTCCAACTTGGAACAGGCAGAGAAAGTAGGATTTCTGAAATGTACTCGAGTTCAAATATAAAAAAGTTTTTCTGTCTTTACTCATTTCAAGAAGAAACATGAAATCAGACATGGATGATAGTTTATATGTAAAAAAAACCCAACTTTAATAGAATCTTATTACAAAACTTTACCAAATATTTGTGTTAATACTTGACTATATAGTGAAAATCAAAAGGTTACATCACTTTTTCTTCTTACACGTTGTACCTGCTTGAACATAATCTGAAAAAAACAAACAATAGGTCAGACTGAAGCGGCTCCATTTCAACAACGTTCTTCAGAGACACTTTTAAGAAAGACAAATAAAAAAACAAAACAAACCCCGGAGCCGTTCTCCGACTCGAATTTTGACGCGACTCGAGCTGCACTTGATCGCCGAATTACTGCCAACGTAAACCAAGTCCCGGCGGACGGTCCGTACCGGTCTGACGTCCAGCCGCATGTTTCTAAGTGCAACGAACTGCTTGTCCACAGTTTGATAACCAGGAAATGAAGCTTCAGCGTGTGAGTCCAGCTGTACAAGTTCAGATCAGGGCTGAGCAGTAACAGAAATACACGCTTATACATGTACGTTCATTTCCACCCAAAATACAAGAATTTTGAGTCCACAGATGTTTAGTCTTTCCGATTGATTAGACTTCTTCTCAACTCCAAACCTGAGTTAAATATTTAGGAGTCTCACGTTTACACCCCGTGGCCAATTGATGTCGTTTTTGTTTTTTTAAAAGGACATGATGGTGAAAAGGAACCAGGTCCGGTTCGCAGCAATACTTGTATTGTTCCTGGAGCTACGAATGTAACTAAAACTTAATTCAACGGATCCCAGATGTGACGATTCCTCCTGAGTGGAACCGATTTGACACACGTCCACGTCTGAGACGATGACGAGGTGTAAACGTGGGACGACGTCACGTGATCAATGTGCTGACTGGACATGAGTTCACCGTTTCATTATCTGTGACAAAAAAAAAACATTTTCTTCATGTAACTAAGTATTATTTAGAAGAGAGAAGCCGCTGTAGATTCCTCACTGCCCAGCCCCGGAGAGGCTCTTGTTAAATATTGGAACCATGATAATGTATAGAAGTAAGACAATGATGGTACGACAATCATACCGTGAAGGTTACAGTAGTTAAGGCTTCCTATTGGTTACACGGGTCTAATACGCTGAGTGACGACTTCAAGTATGGAGGAGCCGGGGGGGGGGGGGGGGGGGGGGGGTTGACGGGCCTCTGAGAGGAGGAGGCGGGACCTTCACAAACTGAGGGGGGAGTCCAACCTGTCCTTCTCCTCCTCCTCCTGTTGCTCTTCTTCATCCCGGTCATCTTTCACGATGCCCTCATCGATGCTCTCCAGCCTCAGTCTCTGGCCGTCCAGGTATCTGGGCTTGGGCGCCGCCCTGCTGGTGAAGAGTCCGCCGGGCAGGGCCGGACTCTCCCCGAACAGCGCCAGCTTGGCGTCGCTTTCGATGGCCTTCGCCAAGCTGGAGGCGAACGTGTCCAGGGATTTGTGCACGTCGGCGTGGACCTGCACCGCGGACACGCTCTCCGCTGGGAAGACAAACGATATATATATATATATATAGAAAACGTTAAAAGGTTTGTGTAAAGCACGGGTACCTTTGGTTTGATCCAGCTGGTCTTCGAAGGTCACCGAGCTCCGCCTCTTCCCGGGTGGATTCCCGGCGTGCTGCAGGAGCGACGAGCCGTCGGTGGAGAAGTTATCCAGCAGCATCACGTCTGTGCCTACGTGAAGCGCACAACAGACTATTATTATTATTATTATTATTATTTCATGTTAACGTTTCTGTCTCTTGTGAGACGATGCTCGTGTGTAGATTTATTTCACTGGTATCTAAAACTTAAGCTTCCATGACGACGTCTCTAAATTGCAGACGACACCAAGAACGTCTGCAAGGGAATCGTTAAAAGAAAAGAAAAAATAAATCCATCCTTCATACCGCCGACAGAAAGACAATGAGCTTGGATGACGAGGCATGACGTTACTTGCCCTCCCGCCTCCTGGACCGTGTTAAAAACATGAGCTGGGAAACAGGAATGTGAGGCTTACTGGAGCCTGACGCAACAGGGTCAGACTGTTAAACCTCGTCTTAGTTATACATTGAGTTATAAAAAAGAATGTTATTACAAAAGCAGATGCAAAATGCACGATTTACAAATACCATTTTTACCATGAGACTCGACAAAAGCCTATTTTTAACTAGTGTCGTGACTCACTACTGCCATCTAGTGCACACAGATGACATTGCGTGCGTTTTAAATGCTGCACCTACAGGAAGAGAAATCCTGACAGCAGAGTTGTGATCAGTATTAAAGGTACGGTAACGGAAACGGCGGCGATTTGTCTTCGACCGTGAAACACTTACAGGAGTCCTGAGTGAAACTGAAGCCGGTGTCTCCCGTACTGCTGCCGGGGGCCAGCAGGTGTCCTCCTCCAGCCAGCATGGCCGTCAGGTGTGGCGACATCCCCAAGTCTGCAAATACCACCGAGAGATACTCAACTCATGACGACGACACGCGACTCTACGCATTGAAGGAACGATGCTCAGAGTACAACTTTGCACAGACACTAAAGTCTGGACGGCCTTCGGGGACCTTCATAGGCGAGGACGTCCCACCTGTGATCCGGTTGGAGATGCTGAAGAGCCGCGACGTCCTCTGCCGCGTGGCGAAGGACTCGCGGTAGTAGCGGTCCCCGAAGCACATCCCCAGCAGCTCCTTGCGCACCGTCTTGTTCCACAGGCCGTAGATGAGCGGGTGGCACGCCGCGCTGCAGAACGTCAGCCACGCCACCAGCGTCTCGGCGCCCGGGGACACGCTGCCGGGCCCCCGCAGGGCCTCGGCGCACACCACGCCCACGTACGGCCCCCAGGTGACCAGGAAGGTCCCAATCACCACCAGGATGGTGACGAAGGCCTTGCACTGGCTGCCGGCGTACACCAGGCTGCGCCGGCTCCCGTTGGAGGAGGTGGAGGTGCTCGAGTTCTTGCGCCCGTTCCTCTGCGCTGCTCCCCCCCCTCCTCCTCCTCCTGCCCCTCCTCCCCCTGCCCCCCCCGCCGACTCGTCCTGCGCCACCACCACCGTCCCGCAGTGGACCTTGCGGGCCTTCATGCGGGCGACGCGGAAGATGAAGCCGTAGCAGGTGAGCATGACGAGGAAAGGCGGGGCGACGCACCACGCCACCCAGAAGGCGGTGTAGCCGGGCTCCCGGTGCCAGGCGGCCACGCACGTCCACTTGAAGCAGTCGAACTCGAAGGAGGACCAGCCGAACAGCGGCGGCAGGCAGCCCGCCAGCGAGTGCAGCCACACGTAGGCGATGGCCACCGCCGCCCGGTTCCCCGTGATCTTCATGGGGTAGATCATGGGGTAAAGCACCGCGTAGTACCTGCAGGGACAGTTGATACATATGTCAACTTGATTAGTTATTATTACTTGTTTTTTTTTCGCAAACGTAAATGAAGCCACTTTACTAGTAAGACCAGAGTAACAACAATAACGGCCAGTACTGTAATAACATAGTAAAAGATGCTTTACAACTATAATTGAGAGCACAATGACGATATCCGACACTTTAGCTATTTTTTGATCGCCAAATTTCCCCAAAACTTCCAAGTTAAAAAAAAAAAGCAGCTCTTTTTACATTACTAGCTGATGTTATGACATTTGTTTATGATATTTTGGCGACAACGGGTCAAATATCTCGTTACAACATCGCCAAGTTATTCACTTTGTTTTAATCACATTTTAAACGCCAGTTACTTTGAAATGTAGCTGAAGCGTTCGGTTCCATTCACATTACGTCACATCAGTCAGTGGGAGGAAGATGCTCTTTAATCTTGATGCTAAGGGTTCTTCAAACAAAAAACCAAAAAAACCTCATGTGTCGCTTGGTAAACAACAGGAAGAGACTGCCAAAGTAGTGTTACTGTAGAGGCGCTATAGGAAAGTCTCGCTAAACCATCTGTTATTCACAATTACCAGCAAGTTCAGAGAGGTCGAGTCATTTTAAGAGATCGGCGAAACCTTTTGTTTATAAACCCGACAGACCTGATTACTGGCAGATTACGACATCTGACATGGTAAAATGCAGATATCAGTCAGGCGACACGCTCTAATTCCTCGTCATCACATGTTCAGCAATGTGCCAGCAGACGTCACCGGAGCCTGACTGGACTGCGACAAATCCTCTTTTCATGCTCTAACATATTTTTGCCAATCAGATGGAGCTTCATGTTGGAAATGTAGGAGTGTGAGGCCCCAATGTGTGGAGAGAGCTCAGTGAGCCTTTACACACTTTTACACCGACTTTTCAAGGGAAAGCAGTAAACCTGCGCTACATTTAGGCAGTTCTTTTTACACAAACAATGATATTTTTAGCCTCAGAAAATGACTTCTACGCCTCCATCTCAACCTGAACGGTGAATAGATTCCAAACAGCACAAAAAAAAGAAAGTAAATCAAGGAAAAGTGATCAAAAAACGAAACATGGCCGAGTCACAACCGGTGACCGGAGTTTAACAGCAAATCTGAAAGTTCAAAGACATCCACCTAATCCCCACCCATCACCCATCAGCCACCTAACTGTACTCCTCTATCATCTTATCGCATTATTGCATATTTATCTCACATCCTGTGGCTCCACTTTTCAGGACATTTAACGCTGTTACGCAGCATCGCTTTAAACCGTTTCCAGGACAAAACACCAAAAAAATTGATTTTGTGCAGATATAATTCACACAGTTATGTCGGTTACTGATCTTGATCCTGTCCTGCAGCCCCCCCCCCCCCCCCATTCACTCTTTTAAACAAAAAACTAACAACTTCCGAGATGAGACACCGCTTACTTTTGTCTTTATATGAACTCTCCCTCAATAAAACACATTTTAACGTGGAAAATTCTCCTTCAGATTAAGAAAACAATGGCCTCGGGGGAAGAAGCCGAACCAACGGCAGGGCTTTGGGTTGTATTTTTTGCTTGACGAGTTCTAAGTATAGAGGCCCGAATCGTGTGCGACATCAAAGATAAACACACAAAGTGAAAAAAACAGGGCGTGGCGGCCTGGTAATCTTTGACCACGCAGCCACTTGTTGTTCTCACAGCTCCTATTTGCAACGGGGGGGGAATAAAAGGGGGGATAATCCCAGCCGTGTGGATGAATGGCGTACATTCATGCCGCCGGGCACTGGAAGTGACCGGCGGCGTAAGCCACGACTAATGCTCGTTTACTTGAGGGGGGAGAAAATGTCCAGGAAATAAATAAATAAAAACGCAAGCGAGCGTGATGTTCACCAAGCTGATCTACGTGGGTCACGTTCTTGACCTCAGCAGCCAGGAAGACCGCGACACTGACCTGTCGATGGCGATGGCGCCGAGCGTGAGCATGCTGGCGGAGCTGACGAGCAGGTAGAGGAGGGCGGTGAAGTTGCACCACACCACGCCGAACACCCACTCCCTCTTGGCCGAGCTCACGGCGACGAAGGGCAGCACGACCAGCGACAGCAGCAGGTTGGACAGAGTCAGGCTGAACACGAACTTGTTGCTGGGGGTGAGCAGGTAGGGCCGGCGGTACAGCGTGGCCACCACCAGCAGGTTGCCCGTGCAGGCCAGGAGGGTGACGGTCGCCACGGAGACCACCTCCAGCACGGCGGGGCCCTCGCCGCTCGCCGCGCTGCAGTTCCTGCTGACGTTCATGGTGAGAGACAGAGCCGCCGCGCGGGCGACGCGATGTCGGGGGAAAGCTGGGGGCAGGAAAATGACAAATTAATGACTTTAAAAACACTGTTTGGAGTTTCTTTTAACCCTTTGACTGCCGACGGAGGGCCTGAACAGTGAAAGCAACGTGAAATCGGAAAGGCATGCGAGCACCGATGTCGATCTTATGAAGTAAAGTTTCACTTCTTCCTCAAAGATCAAGAAAACCCACTCTGGCAAACTGGCAAGAAATGAATTTTTAGCATTATAAACGACTTAAATCAATGACGTTTTCAGAACTTTAGTTTCCTTCACTGAAGTAAAAACATACTTGTTTCACTTGAAGGATTTCTAATTACAAACTCAAAGGCGCCAGAAGTTATTTAAGTAATTAAATGGCAAAAGTCTCAGCGATCCATTTTAAAAGTAATTTGTTCTGTGGCTTTAACTGGTGAATGTTTTCTTTTTATTTGATGTGACTGTGCCAAATTCTGGCGAGTCGGGATGGTTTCTAATAATTTAAGATTGTTTTCTACAAAGCTGCATTAGATTATTTGGTAGGTAGAAGTGAATTATGGCAAAATGGAGAGTTTCAGTGTTGGTTTCATCTGTAAAAATGGAAACTAAGATTATGCGTGCATACCATGAGCCGAAGTGGTAACTTGCAGCTGGACAAAACCAGAGAGCCTAGAATAAAACCTTGAGGTACACCACAAGAAATTGACTATGAAGAAAAACTATTGATAGTCAAAGAAACACTAAAAGTCAAAACTAAAGAAAGTTTAATCCAATTTCGGATGCAGACCGTGAATTGAAATGGTTTTGTGAGCTTCAGCATCTTGATTCCTGATTCATGTGTGTCTTATTTCCTAAATCATTAATAAAAAGTGTTAACATAAAATTGTGAACATTTTCCAAAGTGTGACCATCAAAACCTATATAATCATTATTTTAAAAAGTCTGTTTTCAGCTTTAAAGATTATTTTGTCTAATTGTTGAGGTGATTGTTTGTGGTGTTTCTTTTTGTCTAGTTACAATAGGAAATGTAAGGATTGTTTGCACGTGTGTTGTCTCAGTTAAATCAGAGGACTGAAGCCTGAACACCACAATTTAAACAATCCGAAAGTAAACAAATATCACAAATAAGAGCACTAAAGGCAGTTTTTACAACTGAGAACCTCAATATGCTGATGCAAGATTTAACTGAATGTTTAGTAACTGCAGTTCTAGTTTTAAATGCAAGACTTTTACTTGAAATGTCTTATCATTACTTTAAAATGTTAAAAAATGATCAAGATGGTTCACAAAATACACATTTATGAAGCTGGCAAAATGGAAGTTTTAGTTCACGGAAATTTCAAAAGGTATTCCTTAAAACAGTTTGGTAATTGTCAGACAATCGGATTGTTTAATCAACTTTTACACAACTGAATTTGCAAAGTTCACGAAGTTCCAAAGTTCCATCGGTTTCACCTCAACTTGCTCAACTTGTAACTTTGGATAATAACTTTGGATTTTAAAATCACTGAGCTAACAAAATTTTTTAACTCGTCTTTGTGACCAACTCAGGATTTATGTTGTGTTTGTTTAATGTATTTTTAAAAAGTTTTGATCGTTTAATATTAGGATTATTTTCACTTTGTTTTAATGCACCTCCTTGTACAGCACTGTGAATTCCCTTGTAGTGTCTTGAGTGGTAAGTCAATTTGCCTTGCCTTACCTTACCTTCCCCAATCTGGTATAGGAGATTAGGAGGGGGCTTGGGATTGAACCCTGAGGTACACCACGACTTAATCCGTTTTAAGAGTACCTAAAGCCCACACTTAATGCAGGACATTCAGATAAAAATGAAAGTTAATGGGGACATCATTATTTAAAAAATTAACAGAAGAGGAAAAAACGATCTAAAATTCTTGTTTAATTGCTCACAACAACATTTAAAACATGTATTGAACTATTTCTTCCTTGTCAGACAAATGCAGGTTTGTCCTGCTTCCATTCGGAGGATGAGGAACCTGGATGTTCTTGGTGTTAAACTAGAGAAAGAGGCGCTTCGTGAAGAAGAAAAAACCTGGTAAAAGTTCCTTCTGGCTGCTCGTTTCACGTCCCAGAGGGAAGAAAGAGTCGGAGGGTTTGTGGTGAAAACACGCGACGTCTGGAGGAGTTTGGTCTGGAGGCTAGCGACTTTAGCTCCGAACACCTCCCGTTACTCCGCTCCAACTTTCTCCCCATTGTCCCCCCCTCCAAACTCGGGCTTTTCTTCCTACCTGCTCCGGCTCGGCGCTGAGGCTCCACACGGCTCCTCCCCGCGGCCACGAAACCTCCATCTTTACCCCGCGTCGTTTTTATCTCCCGCTGCTACACCGGAGGAGGGAGCCCGACGGGCGGCCGGGCGCCGGCCGACATTTTTGGGCAAAAGTCTGCGGAGGGTTTGTCCGTCTTCTTCCAGCGAGAGTCACCGACGGCCAGCTGCGGCTGCAATGGCGTCCTCCTCCTCCTCCTCCTCCACCTCCTCCTCCGGTATGTGGGTGGTCGTCGCGCGGTGGTTCTGCCCAGTTTTCACATCTCTTATCGCCGCGCGGAGCTTTTTTTTTTCTCAATAACGCCCGTAAACAAAACATGTCCACGCTCTGATGGGAACCGATAAAAAGCTTTTTTAAAGTTCTTATTTCTTCAGCTCGGGTCGAAACGTGACATGCGCGCGTCTGTATTCGTGTTTATTCAACTAAAACCATATGTGTGTGTGTTTCTGTGACGTCACTGTGTTTTGTTTATGAATGAAATACTACGCAGCGTCGTTTTGATCCAGCAGGACCACCCACGTGGATCATACCTCCCGCATAAATACGTCACAGCCCCTCGCCCAATCACATGCCGAAACGTCAGTGGCTACGAAAGCATTGTGGCTCGCTTTGAAGAAAAAAAAGTTTTGAAATTGTAAATATAAGTTTAACTTTATAAGAAGTCGAGATAAATCTGTTTTCTGTGTTCGAGACAACGCGTTTCTACTTTAAAATTTTTATTTGTAAAATACAAACGCCCCAAAATGTAACAAAAACACTTTTAATCTCAGAATTTAATGAGAAAAAAAGTTCTTACTAGGAAAAGGTATTCTGTGATCCTCAGTCTCTCTGTGTGACATTGAATTTTATAGTTTAAAATAGAATATCAATTAATGGCTGAATTTCTTTTAAATATCTTCCTTTTAAACCGCTTTTAATTTGTTCATCCATAACAAATTTAATTTAAAGTCAGTGAATATAAAATGTAGCTTTCTCAGCTCCTGACTTTGTAAAAGTGTAGATTTAAAAAAAAAAAAGTCCTTCCCAAATCCTTATATCCATACATCCAGCTCTTTTACCTTGGTTCATGCAACTTAGTATGGCAAAGTTCTGAACACATATGAACACAGACAAACATTCACACACTCACATTCTGACCTAAAGACAGTTTAAGTCACAAAAATCACCTCAGATACATGTTTGTGGACGACGGGAGGAAACTGGATCGCCGGTAGAAAATCTACATGTGCTGAAGTTCTTGCTGGTCGTGCTTCCAGATCTAATTGACATTATAGGCGCATTCTTTGCCGAATGCGCATCCATACATCCGCTAATCGGATTTAAACGTTAAAACCTACTAGTGGTGCAGGAGACAGACACACATTTGTATACGGTGTCGGATCTGTAAACACGTTCAGGTGCAGGATGGGACAAAGATACATCAGAGACAGCGTTTGCAGGATGAGAACAGGAATTTAATGTCATACTATACCAGGATAAGAACTTTTAGATGAATGAAGCTTCCCCAAACACACTTAATAAACATTTATTTTGCATTTTATTGGGTCTCACGTAATGTGAAGTTGTCTTGGTTGACTCTTCAGCATCACAACAGAACAGGAATAACGTGACCCGTGCATGTGCAATTTAAACCTTGAACATGTAATTAAGTGTTTTCGTAAAAGTGCCACATGGACACTGAGAGGAACGCCTCGGTGGCCTGCGACTTGAACACGGATAGTAAACCTGTTATTTGTAGAACTCATACATGCGTGCGGCAGTTTTAATCACAGTTAAGTGTTGAAGATCGCATGTTAAACAGCAGCTCACTCGGAGCTAATCAAACCATGTGAACGGTCACCTCTGGGGGAAACACGAGCAATGTCGAGTTTCAGGGACAAACGGAGAAGACCTGCAGTTAAAACTTCATCGCGGGGATCTGTGGCGTGTAGTCGGTCAGAAGAGAAACGGCCAAACCCTGAGAAGAGAGAGACAGTGATGACGGCTCAGACCGGCGGTGGAGACGTTAAAATGAAACCGCCCGTCGGCAGACGACCCACCATGATGGTCCACTTTCTGTTCTCGGCCTCGGGGAAGACGAGGGAGCGGGAGGAGTAGAAGACCTGGTCGTCCACCTCTTCCTGTTTCCGTGGGAGGCAGTGCAGGAAGGTCCAGTCTGGTTTGGCCACGCTGCCCGTCTGTAAACATCAACGACTTTCAACCAAGTGTGGTTTTAACTGCGAGGGGCCAGTAGCCGGTATTAAAAAAAATAATAAAGAAAACTGCAGGTTTCTAATGTGCTTTTGATTTTCATGTCCATTCATTTATGTTTTATGTTATATTTATGTTTATCACAAAAAAGCATCAAGAAAATAATAAAGAAATGCATCAAGCCCAGTGGACCCGCCATACGGAATAAAGGCTATTAAATGATTAATATATGGCACCAATGACAGACCGACGTTGCCCTGATTTGATGCAAACAGCATGAACGCGACACATTTCGCCCACAAACGATATTGAAATTGTCTTTTTTTTTTACCTGCATTGTTATCTGGTAACCCTTGAAGTCGTTCAGCCTCTTCTTCTTCTCCTCCTCCTGCCCCATGCTGACCCAGGTGTCGGTGACCAACACGTTGCTGCCGGTGGCGGCCTCCATCGGGTCAGAGGTCAGGAGCAGCTGGGTCCCATGCTGCCGCAACACGCAGCATTAAGTATTCATGAAATATTAATGGAAATGACTGTTGGGGGGGCTGAAGAGAGTCTCACCTCTTCGGAAAGCCTCTGAGCCTCTTGAATAACAGCTTTGTCTGGCTCGTAGCCCTACGAATAGGATAAGACAAGTTTAGAGCCTGCAAAAAGAAAAGAACAAAAAAAAAAACGAGGACAGAACAGGCAAAGAATGAAGAAATGAATTGATCTTTGCCACGTGTCACGTGTACAATGAAACTACCGTGAAGCTCGTTCACCCTTAAAAAGAAGAGTAGTTAGTGCAGGGTTCAAAGCATGTAAAAAAAAAAAAAAGACATAAGTAGTAAAACAAAAGATAAAAGGAAAAAGACAAAAACAAAAAACAAAACAACAATAAAAAAAAAAAAAAAACTTTCAATCCTAAAACTTGATCCCCCCAAAAAATGCCAGTTTGATAATAAATTATGCCGGACAAAGCCGTTTCAAAATAAAACTGCACGATATAAACACATTAAAGTCTCAGTCGTGGAGTATTTGTTTTCTATTCTGGTGTGAGTGGGATGACGGATCCCGCAGCTACTGATAAACATGGATACAAAGGTTAAACAGCCCATGTTGGCGCCGGCTGAAGCAAACCTTTGGCGTCGCAACCCGAAGATGAACTCCCAGTTTAGCTGCAGACATCATGAACGAGTGGAGGACGTTGTTTCCGTCTCCGATCCAGGCGATCGTCAGTCCGCTGAGGGACCCGTAATGTTCCTGTGAACAAGACGTCGCTACATCCATTCCAGCTCTGACTTTGAGACGAGATATCATCTTTCGTTTAAAAAATGCACTCAATTCTATTATATTTCAACTTTTGTGTCCCTTTAGTCTACAAGACAGATCAATATCACATATTGTGGACGTCTTCATTAGGTTCTGTCCGGCAGAGGAGTCATCAAGTGTTCGACACAGTCGATTAATGAAAAACGACAATAACCTGAGGATGGAACACTTGATAAAAAAATCTGAACTGCTGTATGTTTAAAAGGTGTGAGAACCTGTAAGGTGAGGTAATCCGCCAGAATCTGGATGGGGTGGTAGAGGTCAGACAGACCGTTGATGATCGGGATGGACGCCTCTTTGGAAAGCTCCTCCAGCGTGGAGTGGCTGTAAACCCGAGCCAAGACGATGTCACAGAGTCCCGAGAGGACCCTGGCGTGGAAATTCAAAGAGCACGTGAAGAAGAAACGTGAAAAAAGTAAAAAAAAAACTGCTTTGCATCAAGGGTTCATGTCCCGTTTCCACTTTACATGCTGCCACTTGGGTCCATGATTGCCAAACGTAATCTGTCGTTTCTCCTTTACGCTGATGACGACCAGGTCTATTAACAATGGCTGGCGCAGAGTTTTTCTCCATCTGGATGAGACGTAATCTGAATTTGTCGATCAGATTCAATCCAGGGTCATGGGCCCAGTCGTCTTTGACCGAGAACTGAAGTTCAGCCAGCAAATAAATGCTGTTGTCAAAGTCAGTCTTTTTTCAGCTGAGGCTCATCCGGTTCATTTCTGGATCGAGTTTAAAATTCTATTGCTTGTTTTTAAAGCACGTCATGGCATCGCTCCGTCATACTTCACAGGCATCCTTTGCCGTTGCCTCGGTCTACGTCTGCTCACGGAGCTGTACCTTTTTAAAGTCCAGGTTAAAGACTCGCCTCTTCAAAACGGGCTTTTAACATCTAAAACTCACTGAATTAAACACGGGATGTAATAATTTTAGTGTTTTATCTTTCCGTAAAGCACCTTGGTCTTCCTCGGTGTCGTTATAAAGTCAGTGATTGTACTATAAAGGAGATGGTGCTCACCTGGCCGTGTCTGTGCTGCTCTCGTTCACCCCCAGGTGGATGTCCTGCGAGGTGAGGAAACACGGGTGTCCACCCAGCAACGCAAAACCTGGAAGCAGAACATCAAAACAACATCTGTTTTCAATAAAAGCACGTGGAATAAAGTTTGTAAAGCGAGTGAGCTCACAGACACAGAAGTGCTGAATACAGTGGGGGGGGGGGGGGGGGGGGGGGGGGTTGGTGGTGGTGGTGGTGGTGGGGGGGGGGGGGTTCTGTGTTTTGTCTAAAGCCTCCTGAGTGAAAAAAAAGGCCTTTCAGCAGTTCTATTGTGAACACACATCATATGGTCAAAGCTCCGCTCACGTTTTTGTGAGGCGTTTTTCAGAAATGCATTTACATTTTTTTATTTATTTTTTAAATAAAACCATGCAGCTTTTACTTTATACACACCTTGGAACTTAATGTTACACTGTGATTTTACACTATGTTGTCTACTTAACTACTTTTAAAATCACAATTCGCTTCTGCCCGCAATTCATATTCAAACCAGTTTATTGTTTTAATAGGGAAACTAGGTTGTTTGTGTTTACATAGAAACAAACTGACCTCGTGAAATGTGTATTGACACGGAACCTTTACCTCGTTCCTATTGGTAAACTGACAAAACCTTGCAGGTTGTCTTTGCACTGATTATCTGTAGGGACGGCTGTGTAGAACGACCACCTGTCTCTGTTGACATTCTGGTTCTGGTGCTCCTCTTCTCGAATATCATGGCAATGGACTTCCCTTGAAGGAGAGGCAGACACTGAAATAGACGTCACGACCGGTTAGGTTCCCCCCTTTGAACGACCCAGCGAGAAAGCGTGGAGGTGATTTTACAAACACGCGCTCAAGATGTGTCGTAAACCTGTTTCTCGTGTTTGATCCGATGCTTGAGGTCCCCTGACACCCACAGCAGCCTCCTGATCTCATCCGAGCTGAAGTCCTTGAGGGTCAGGCAGCTGCGACCCTTTAACGCGAAGCAAGCAGCTCCAGCGCTGCGATGAAGAGGAAGAAACGATCAGGGACGACGCGCATCTCCCATCTGCACCAATATCAACAGCCGCTCGTCCCCCCCCCAAGTCGGTTTTCAAAAGTTTGCTCCAAGTTTCTTACCTAAACTTCCGCGCCCAGTCGTTCCGTTTCAAGCATTTCAGAACGTTGGACGATAACAGCCTCGAACACATCGTCGCCCGAAGGAAATGTAAGATGACTGCAACGTGGCGAGATTATTTCGTCAAGACAGAAGCGGCTGTCATTCAGTCTGCGGGGTCGCTTGTCTGCAGAACACGTGCAAAAACAACCAGCGTGGCTCTGCAGCGGGAAGGGGGCGTGGCCTCGCCTGCAGCGTCAGCCCACGGTTTGTTTTTTTAATATAAAGTCTTACAACTTTATTAGTCTCTGCACGCATTCACTCCAGTTTCATGTAAATGCTTTTGTAAAGTAGTAAAGATGATTACTAAGAATAAATACATCTGTAAATATTTGCTTGAATGTGTCATTAATTCATTAAAATATCAATTCATTAAAAAAAAACAGTGTAGTGGAGGACTGAATGTGCCAAAATTAAATGAATAAATACGCTATTAAGTAATGAATTAAATGTGTCATTAATTAATGGAAATGGAATAAAATATAGAAATTTGTCATTAAATGTATATTTAATTGATAAAATTCTGAAATGTAGGTAAAAAAAACAACACATTTAATTATTGGCCCAGCGCTACACTGCTTCATTAATTATTATTATTTTCTGTCAAACTCACCAATCAAAGTCAGTGGATGGATCCTTGCACCTGATTGGTTCCCCTGCACATCGAGTCACAACAGATCGATCTCAGATAAAGTGCACTAGGTGGCGCTACACGTTAAAGTGTGCTCCTTCCTCATAAAGTCAGGATTACAATCCACTCAGCCTCCTTCTGGTATAAATATTACACCTGTTCTTTGGAGGTGAGGATGAAGATGAAGATGAAGATGGAGGATGAACTCATCCAGTTTAAAATGTTCCCTGCAAACCCCAGAGAACTCACTCAGTGAATCCTTCCTCCTCCAAGCCACCGCTCTCTTCTTCCTCAAATCTTTGTCTTTGGGAAACCTTACAATTTAAAATGAGAGATTTTAAAAAGGAGATTATGCTTATTTTCTCCTTTGCTATTTTCTTTCTTCAAGTTTCTTACAACCTTTCTTCAACAAAACTCCTATTTGGACGCCTATATGCTGATAATAAACCAACTCTGCTGAAACTGTGAATACACGTGTTTCAAACTATTCTACAGTCACGTGTTGTCAGTGTTTCTCAGTCAGTGTGGAGGAGGAGAGAAATCTTACTTCTGTTAGGGTGAAAGAATTACATGTGAACAATAAAGCCTGTGTCACCTGGTAAAACGTGCTGGTCCATGTTATACCTGCAATATTTGGTTTATTTCTACAATAGCATTCTTGAGTCAACTGATCCATGACTTCCACTCTGTTTCATGTGTCGCCGTGTGTGTGTGTGTGCAGTGGAAGCAGTGTATAAAACTTGTTTTTTCTTTAAAAAAATAAGGAGAAAAAACCTGCAATCCCACAGGGAAATGCATGCCCTGTTACAATGTGGACACACGTATTTATAGACAAGTGTTTGTACTGTATATGTACAAACATATTGTTTTCTTTTTAAATATGGTGGGTGCAGCTTATGTTCATTTTTTTTGTTTATAAATAGTGTACACTGTACTGTCTGTGGTCCATATTGACGAGATCATCGACAACCTCAACATTTTTCACAATTAGACACTTAGATCATGCATTACGTTATATTACTGCCCAGGAAGAACATTTACTAAAAACTCAAATCAATTTGTTTCCAGCAAACTGCACCATGATCCTGTCCTGTCCATTGGATTCACTGCAGCACTTGTTTTAACAATCACACACTATTGCTCTTATTCTTTCCTTTTATTGTTTTAGGGTGGAATTATAAAAAGTCTGCCAATATTTAAATAAATATGCAATTATTTACAACATGTACTTGTGTTGTTTTTTTTTTTTAATCTCACACTACTATAATAAAGCAACCAGTGGATCCACACGCTGCACAAGGTGCCTTTATTTTACACTGACCACCTACCGCACAACATTTCTGTACACTCAGCTGAATTGGACCGATGATGATGATGGTGATGATGAAGTGAGTAAGCACAAGCAAGAATAGGAGAATAAAAAAAAACAAGCAGGCAATCCGAGAATAAGGCAGTGTTTGTTTGGAACTGCGGTCTCTCATGTGGGGAACAAAGACCAATTTCATGTTGATTTATGTCTCTCTCTGCCAACCGCTCATTTTCTCTGGTTTTACAGAGGAATTGGAAATATATATATGTATATATATATATATATATATATATATATATATATATATATTTATTTATTTATTTATTTATTTATGTATTTATTTATTTCCTGTTGGCAGGTTGAGCCCTCCATAATATTCGTCTCTGTCTCGCTCCTCCTGCCTCCCGCTGACCTCCCTGATCTCCGGGTCAGAGCGCAGGGAGCTGGCCGGTGAGGAGGCGCGGTCCCGGGGGTGCGGCGGTGGAGATGACGGGGCAGAGCACCGTGGACATACCCGGTGAGACACAACCGCAGATTTTCAAACGCGCGACACTTCAGACTCACGAAAACTAGATTTCTTTGCTCTCCCTGTGGACCGTTTGTCGGTAAGTTGTTTCTATTTCTGTCCGCCGGCCGCAGTTTAAATCGCCTGATCTGCCCGCAGCAGGTTGCTGTGGGATTTATCCCGGGTTAAGGTGGAGGTGGTGTCCTGCACAGTGTGCCAGTCCAACAGGTTTATGTAGAATATACACGAGTTCATGAGCAGAAAAAAAAAAGCAAAAAAAACTGGTGCTCTGGGCACATGCACCCCCCCCCCCCTTTTATTTTTAAATTGTTTTAAGTTTAAACACAAACTTTTTGGGGAGGGTGACTCCTTGTGGCTGTTCAATGTCTCTTCGCCATCATTTCTTAAATTGTTTGTGTCCTTCTGTGTTTTTATGTATAGACTGGTGCTTTTTGTGGTGATTTTGTACTACTTGTATGTCCTTTAAAGTGATTTTTGCACAAAATTGTTCCAGCCACGTTACTCATGAGGGTGAGTTTGCTTTTTATAGTGGCTCTTTTGGGAAATCTGATTGCTTTTGTATTGTCAGATATCCTTTGAGTGATTTCATGATTTTTGTAGCTGTTTTGTGTTATTGTGGTCTGGAGACCTATGTTTTTGTTGCATTTTCAGACCTTTGTGTAGTTGTTCAGTTATCTTTCTGGCTTTGTTTTTAAAGGTCTACTGGATATCTGATGATTGTAAAATGTAGTTTGAGAACTCTATGTTATTCGATTTACTTTCATGAACTTGTTGTTGAATTTAGAATTAGTGGTATTAAATGGTTATGTGCATCTATCCTGTCAACACTCTTTTCTTGGTGGTTTGTGTCTTTTTGTTGTTAACCTCTGGTTCTTTTTGGAATTAATTCAATACGTTTTAATTCCCTTGTTGTTGTTTGTAACTATTTGAGGTTGTTTTTTGCGCCAAGGCTCCTTCCTAAACTCTTCCTGATGAGGCTGGCCGAAGTCAAATCCTACTCTTGTCTTGTTTTCAGAAACAGGAGCCGTCTTCACATTTGGACGGAGCAGCTTTGCCCTTAATGTGCCGAGCAGGTTCTGGTTGAAGAATGACCATCCAGTGCATCTTTCCTGTGGGGGGGAGCACAGCGCTGTCGTCACAGGTACACACCCTGAATACTTTTATAATAAAGGCTCAGTTTGTTCACAAACGGATCAGATGGAACCAAACGTCAATCGACTCAACTTAACTTTTCCGTGATGGTTCTACAGAAAATGGGCGGCTGCTCATGTTCGGTAGTAACACGTACGGCCAACTGGGACTGGGATTTAAACCAGCCGCCAGAAAACCTGCTTCTGTTAAAGGTAAAGTAAAGGTTTAATTGATTACTAAAAATAGAAATATAATGCTTCATTAATGCTTTAGTTATTTCTTTATGATCATTCATGATTAGAAAAATCACACAATCTATGATAAGCTTGAATAAAATAAACATGTATTGATTAAAGTTTTGTGAGTTTCTCAATTAACCGACGAAATCCTTTGGGGTTTTTTTTAGCCTTCAAGTCTGAGAGAGTGAAGCTGGTGGCCTGTGGGAGAGATCACACAATTATTTGCACATGTAAGATTAAAAATAAATAAATAAAATTGAAGCGTTTAATATGAGCAGAAATCACCAGGCTTGCTGTTCTGTTGCATGTGTACTTGTGTACTTGCAGACGGGGGCCTTGTCCACGGTGCAGGCGGTAACCAGGAGGGGCAGCTGGGTTTGGGCCACTGCAGCAACACTTCATCCTTTCACCTGCTGCAGCCGTTCTGTGGCCGGGCTCCGATCAAACTGCTTTCTGCAGGATGCAACACCTCGGCAGCCTTAACGGGTCTGACCCCAGATAATATAACAGGCTCATGTGCTCATCAACATCCCCACGCAGTTTTCACTGTGTTTTCTGTGTGTGTGTGTGTGTGCAGAGGATGGTCGGCTGTTCATGTGGGGAGACAACTCCGTGGGTCAGATTGGTCTGGGAGACGAGGGATTCGCAGCAGAACCCAGAGAGGTGGACGTGGGCGAGGCGGTGGTGTGGGTGTCTTGTGGGCGCCACCACTCGGCTCTGGTCACAGGTACGACGCGAGGCGCAGTGTTGGGTGTTAAATTCAGCCCCTCTCCCGACACCGTTCATGCCGTGTATTCTGTTTGGCCCCCCGCTCCAGCGAAAGGCCACCTCTACACGTTTGGCGAGAGTGCGAACGGAAGACTTGGTCTCCAGGAGGAGCAGCTGTCTAATCACAGGGTCCCCCAGCAGGTGCAGGGCATTGTGGGTCGTGTCAGTCAGGTGTGCTGTGGAGGAGAGCACACAGTGGCTCTCACTGGTACGGTACCTGCATAACAATAGTCTACTTTTTCCAAAAGTTTTAATTTGACACAGTTCTTCTTTAATGAAAAATACAAGGCATAATAAATATGGCATAGATGCTTATACTACGATAGCGATAAGAAAAGTAAAAATGGACATTTAAAGAAATAACATAAAGGCAGTCTAGCTGTTATTATTCCAACCAGTGTTGGACCGTACCATTGCTGTGGCCTGCTTGTCTCTCTGTTCCAGGCTCGGACGTCTACACGTTCGGCAGGGGTCAGTACGGTCAGCTGGGCCAGGGGACCTTTCTGTTTGAGCTTTGTTTGCCAAAACCACTGGAGCACTTTCGTAGCAGCAGCATCAGACACGTCGCATGTGGAGAGAACCACACGGCAGTGGTCACACGTAAGCAGTCGACCATGCATGTTTTATAGTCTCTGTATCTCAAAAGTACCCAGAAAAATGTGTTTCGCATGAAAGAGGCTGCAGAATAACAGATGGTTGGTCGTTCATTAGATCCATTTATGAAATCATTTTCTTTATTTCTTCCATAAGAGTAATTTCTTGTGGTTTAACAGTAAAACTGTATAGGGATTTAGACAGTACAACCATATTAGTTATTGGACTTCACTCAAAAGGCATGTTTGTATTGCCACGCACACGCACCAGTGAAAAATTGAGGCCATGCAAGGTGCTTACCAACCTCTGGGAGAAACGTGGGGATCAGTGTCTTCATCATACAGAAGCACAATGTGCCTCTACAACAGCTGCATTGAAACTATGTAAAGTACAATTATTAAAATAGAAATGGCCTGATTAGAATTTACTACGCTCACCTGTGCTTCTAAGTGCAGAAAGTGAATGACATTTACAGGCCCTGATTGAATATTTTCAGCCTTTATCTGATCACGATTTGTCTTCCTCCGCAGACCGCGGACTGCTCTACACGTTTGGAGACGGGCGTCATGGAAAACTGGGGCTCGGAGAGGAAAACTTCACCAATCAGTTCAGCCCGATGCTCTGCACACGTTTTCTCCCGTGCGACGTTCAAGCAGTAAGTGAAGGTGTTTAATTTAATGTAAAAGCTTTCAGAAGGTTCCTTCTCTCTTCTGGATCAGTTCATATTTGGTTATGGGAAATAAACTTACACAAAGAAATGTGATAAAGCATTAGAGGGATGAAGGAATCATAAAAAAAATGTCCTAATTTCAATGCTTCGATATTTAATTTGTCGTTCTTCAATCATAAAGCTGTGAAGAAATGTGCCAAATTGAAAATTATACAGTGTTACAACACACAGGAAATTCCAGCTGAGTGCACAGCATGATGAAATCAGCTTCAGGAGGGCGACACACCTGGAAAACTCGCTCTATCAATCTAATACACTTTTCATTCGCAGTCTCGTTCATCCCCTCAGATAAACTAACAAAACCGCAGTAAGTAAAGGGGTTGTATTCTGGTTGTCCTCAGGTGTCTTGTGGGGGTCACCACATGCTGGCCGTGGCTGCACCTCGACCCCCAGGGCGTCAGGCCGTGGTGGCGGAGAGCGACGTCCTGATCACAGACTGCCTCTTAGAGCCGAGGCTCACAGAATTCCTCTGGAAAGAATCGTTAATCGATCCGTCGTCACTGGTCTCGGCTGCTTCTGCTCGAGTTCGCCGCAGACAAAAGGTAAGAAAAAGTGTTTCTATTCATCGGGCCGCAGCAGCAGCGTTCCCTGAAAAGCTTCACGCCATAAAGCAGCTCTGCTTTCAGTTTCGACAGAAACTTTTAAATATTTGATCTTGTTCACAATCTGAAATAGTGTTTTAAACAGTTTTTTTTTAAAATATTAGATTGTGAGAAGATGTGAGAAGATTTCAAAGGTTTTAAAATCTTACTGTGATAATACTTATTTACAATTGATGTTTATCAACGCGAGCTAGAACAAACTGAGAAATACCAAAACAACATTGAAACAACATCTTCACCAGCCTGTGTAATGAAAGTAGTTTTATTTTGAGCTCCATAAAACTGGACCATCAGAAAATAATTCTGAAATATTTAAGTGTGCACCTCAATGTACATTGTATGCTTTCATACACACAAACACATGTTTTTATATTATTGATCTTGTGTGTTTAAAGGAAAAGGGCTTCGTTGCTTCTCAATGGGATGCTGTCGAATTTCGTTGTGGTCTTTTGCAAATGACAATAAAGATTGTGAACATTCTGAATCTGAACTGGATAGAACCTTGTGAGACGTTTGTAAGGCCCTGCTAGAAATTATTTTTGTATTCCGATCCTCAAACTTGAGTCAATTTACATTTTTTTGCAAATACAGCATTTTTGGTTTATTGATTAGAATCAGTTAGCGCAATAGTTATCAGTGGAATGTCCTCAGCTTGATAATTTGTTGAGTTAAAGCGTCTTCTCCCGGTCCCTGTCTCCATATTCTCCCTGTTGGTTTTTCTTGAATTTGAGGTTTATGAGACCAATTATTTTCACAGTTAACCTTGATTCTCGTCCCAAGCTTGCTTCTCTAACCTGGAGGCCACCACTGCTCCAATTTTGTTCCTTTTTAATTGACTCTAAATTGCCTGGAGGTGTGAGTGTCTGGCTGGATGGACATAGGATTGTTGTAATCACTATCAAACTCCACTAGAGGGCAGTGTTGCACCAAACCACAAAGCAGTACTCAATCCAGAGTGAATGAGCTCCACATTTCAGTTCCTTGAGGTCACCCCCCCCCCCCCCCCCCCCCCCCTCTCATTCCAGGAGAGCAGTGTGCAGCTGTTCAGGGAGGCATTTCAAAGCCTCCCACGTCTTCACTCTGGCTTCCTCAACACCTCGTGGCAAACGTCCAGAAATGTCCGAACCTCCAAAAACATCTCCAAAGACGCCTCTGTCTCCTTGTCATCCCCCAAACCACAATCGGAAGCGACAGCGAGTCCACTTCTCTCTCCCATGTTGCGTTCCGTGTCCCCTCAAAGTCCTGCGTCGTCCTCCAAGCCACCAAGCCCCCGGCCACGATCGTCCAACACGCGTCTGAGTAAAGCCTCTGCCACTTCTTCAAAGTCTAAGCTCAAAGAGTTGCCTTCCCCCCTGCTGTCACCTAAATCTGCCACTAAATGTAAGCCTGATGTCCCATCATCTGCTAAGAAGGCTGCAAAGCGGAGAGTATATCCAGCAGCAACATCCAAAAGGGCCTTAAGTGACCAAATGTCTTCTTCGTCTTCGTCACCTAAAAAGCCCCCCGCTAATGCCACCAGAGGAAAACTCACACAGCGACCCGATACGGCCTCGCTACAATCAGGTATTTTAAAAGTGTGTCTCTTCAGACGTGACCCACGTGTGTCACTCGTCTGATTGATCTTTTTCTTCCAGGAGCACAAACGCCTCAGAAACAAACAGCGGCCGAAGACGTGGAGGAGAAAGCGCCGCACTCTGACTTGCCGCCGTACACGGTGAGACAGATTATTTTTAACGGCTCCTCGGCGTTCTCAGTCTGATAAAGTCGATCGATACGATATATCACCCACAGAGCCACAAACCGTGAGTCAGTTGAATGTTATTTTCCCCCAGTTGGCTTCTTCCTTGTGGTCCGGATTATTGGCACTTCAGGGCAGCAGTAACGTTGAACACTCACTTAGTTTTCCAGGAAATGTGCATACCTCAGCACACATACTGTGTGTGTGTGTGTGTGTGTGTGCGTGCATACATTTTCCACACGGAGTTAAACCATGAAAGGGAATTTAGTGTTTTAATTTCTCGACTTCAAACATTCAAAGTGCACTTTCTCTCCGCAGTATTTTTGATGAAGCTCTCCCAGGCAGATTTAGATATTTGGATAGTTTCTACCAATACACAAATGAATTTGGGTTCCAGCCCTTCGCGTACACAAACACACAAATACAAGCGCCCATTGCAGTGATTGGAGAGAAAAAAAAAAAAAGTTGGCAGGAGGCTTGCCACATCTCATCAGTGTTTCCACAGCCAGTGATGAAGCAAGCTGTGAATAAGCCTCCTGCGTTATTTGTGCGTGACGGGCGACGGCAACATGTGGAGCGCAGTGACTCCTTCCTGTCTGATCTGTGTGTTCAAGTGTGACTCTGTGAGCAGTGTGTGTGTGTGTGTGTGTGTGTGTGTGTGTGTGTGTGTGTGTGTGTGTGTGTGTGTGTGTGTGTGTGTGTGTGTGTGTGTGTGTGTGTGTGTGTGTGTGTCGTCATGTGTGGGCTTTCAAAGGCTTGTTAGTGAAAAACTTCAATCTGGCTCGCGGTGAAGAATGTTCATTAGTTATTGAACTTGTATTTACCCGCCTCGTGCCGCCAGAGAAGCTGCCGTGTGATTAAATGACACCTCACTGACCCGCAATTAACCTTCGTCTGTTTGTGTGACAGAAAAGTAGCGATTCCTCGTGTTTTTTCTCTGCGATGGCGGGGGCGTTTACTCCGTCTCCCACTAACATCTATACTGTAACAGTGTTATCAGTTTGTTACTTGCCTCCATTGTACCATATGTCCTGTAACACTGGAAAAGTCAGAAAGTACAACTTTGCTACTGTACAAAAGTTGAGAATACAGGTGTCTGTTCTATAATGAGTTTTTAGTTTTATGATGTTTTCTTAATGTTTATTAACCCAAATATGTGTTTATTTCACTCTTTGCTTCTAAAACAATCCTTATGTTGTTACCTTTACAACCATTTTGTATTCAGCCCTGCAAAGACTGCAACTTATATTTAGGCTGCCTTGGATTTGTTTTGAGTTAATGGCTGGAAAATCAACCCCCCACCCAAAAAAAAAAATATGTGAAGAGTATGTGGTTATGCCACTTTCTTGAAATCATCAACTTTCAATATCTCATGGTCATGAGAAGAAAGACGTAGCTGCTTCCTGCATCTCTGTGTGTGATTCTCAACATCAACACAGTTGAGTGTCTCCCTCTCTGTGCTTCATATGTGGCAGACGGAAACCGACAACACGAGTGGAATAATTGTAGATCCGTCCCCTCTCTTATATCATTGTTTGTGGTTGCTCCAGCAGCTGTCCCTCGCTCTGGATGCCACATAATTATGATCTCTTTCTGCTCTCTGTTTCCCAGGAGGCTTACATTGTTCAAACTGAAGGGGGATCTCGCTCCCACACATACTGTATGCTTGGTGGATCAGAGCGATTGTACTGCACAAATAATAAGAACAATATCGATTTAATGTTAGATAGGACACTCTTTGGTTCACCGTCACTTGGCATGCCATTTGTTTAATTAACAGATGACATGTCAGCTAAAACTTATACACAACAGAAAATAGAAGAGAGATGGCAGAAAGAAAAGAAGAGAGAGATAGACAGAGAGAAATCTGACATAAGGTAAAGACACATACTGAATGAAATGTGGAGGAATACTTGATTCATGGCTGGCAGTGGAACGCTGAAGGTTTAGCACAACAACAGAAATTGTCTCAGGTACAGAACCACATTAGAAATGCGACCTTGTTAATGCTGTGAGTACATTTGAGAGCCTGTGCATTTTATACATTCACCCAAGTGAGAAAATGAAATGACTACTTCTACTTTGACCAGTTGCAAGTGAACGTTATGACCAGCTCTGACACATATGACTTTAGTGTTTAATATCTCTAAATTTCAAATAAAACTATAGAATGATTTGCCAGAATATCAATGCTAATGGCATCTTAGTAAATTACTAACAATATGTTTCATCCATGTGTTTTCTGCAATATGATATATAGCTCTTAGGGGCACAATATTGTTGACGCTCAAGGAGGTCTCTTTTGGAGTCATTTAATTTTTAAGATGAATCCTGAGTTTTCAACAAACACATATACAGTTTAAATGGAGGGACATTAACTTAAAGTCTACTGCTGTGATTGTGTGACTTTATTTTTTATATAATGTAGTACCACCCAGTATCTGACCTTCTTCCCTCTTTTTTTTCATACAATTTCACTAAATCCCTGTTTGATTTATTGCAGGAAAAGAAAAAGGGCACACGGCTGACTAAACAGGCAGAGGCCTTTTCAGAACAGATCAATGGGACGACAGACCAAAACTGTGTTCAGGCCTTGCCCACAAAGCTTCTGAAAAGCTCCAACTCCTTCCACACAGAGGTTTCTCCACAGAAAAATACAAGGAGGAACCACAAAGTCACATCTGAAGGCAAAGAAAACATCACCAAGGAATCCAAACAAATCCAAACTCGAAAAGACAGAAAGAAGCTTTCTTATTTTAAAGTACCGAAGCATGATGACAGCAAGCTGTCAGAATATGGTCCAAAAACTCAAGCGTCTGTCCAGAAGAGGACTGATGAGCAGCCGACACCGACTGATGCGAAGAAAAAGGCAAGAAAAAATAAAAACTTGGAGGAAAGTAATCTTAACCGAGAAAATATGAAAGAAATGGGTACTCCAAAAAGAGAAACAATGAAAACACTGGCCTCACACCAAACATCTCCTGTTATTAAAGTTACCAGAGGAAATGAAATGATTCATTCGATATCCGCAGAAAATTCTGCAAAAGAAGAAGTGAGCCAGAGTGAGAGCAGTGATATCAACCCTGCGGAGGCGTGGCGGCAGCGGGAGACCACGCCAGTCAAATCATCTATAATGAAAGATCTGCACAAGTCTAAATCACACAAAGGTCAAAGCACAGCAGCGGAGGTTAAATCAGAAGCCTCTCCTGTCACCACACCTTCAAAAGACACAAGGAAGTCTGCAAGTGCGAAATCTACCCCGGTGAGGGGTAAAGAGGCATCGCCAGAGCTCACACCGGTCCGAGACAGAAGTGCAGCAAACACTCCCGTTAAAGGTAAAATCAAGAAAAAGGAGAGGAGAATCGATTTATCCATGCCAAGAATACAATTCCACAAAAGAAGAGCGGGAGTGGAGATATGCAGAAGTTAAAAGTAAAGGACAAAAAGAAAGCGAAGGAATCTGACAAAGAGCCGAAAGCAAAAGCGGAGGGAGGAGTAGGGGACGACAGGAAAGATAAACAAGAAGTTGTTTCTTTTGTCAAAGACGATACGAAGGCAGATTTAAAGGCGTCTGATGGCTGTGGCCCATTTTCATCTCAGCAGGAAGCGCAGGCTGAAGTTACCAATAACCCCAATTCATCACAGGGCCCAGTGAGAGCCGTCAGCCTGGTGAGATCCCCACAAAGAGATCGACATGTCGGTACCGATTCAAACATCCCCGAGACAACGAACGAGGACAACATTCCGAGCCCGAGTGAGGAGAAATCAAAGTGGGGAGAAACACTGAGTAATGCAGCGCGTCTTCTTCCTGCCGTCGCCATGGCGGGCGCTGCTGTGGAGCTCCTGCGTGAGGCAGCGACGAGCAGCGGCGGTTTGCAGTCCGATGTTGAAAACGCTTCACCTCCATCGTCCGAAAGAGCCGGCAGAATAAGACAGTTCACGAAGCAGAGCGCTATCACCTCCCCTGCATTGTCAAATCTCTCATCAACAGAAGCGTCAAGTGAATTGCAGGAGAGCACAAAGAACGGAGCCGAATTCAAGATCCAATCAGAGTCAGCCGGGGGGAAGA
>NC_137655.1:20022175-20121199 GCF_963422515.1 Blennius ocellaris | reverse complement strand
CGTTCAATCGTCACATTAGTTGTTCTTCGGTCCAAGTGGCTTGACGAGTTGAACTCCGGTCACGAGATCAGCAAGAAACAACGATTGACACGTGTGATGATGCATCCTGGACATACATGTTTCCTTTTGAGAGCAAAGGTCAGAGAAGCAATGACTGTACTAATTGTATAGCCGACAATATATCAGGCAAAACCAAAGGCTAATGTTCCCACTAGTAGAATGAGCTCATACTATACGGTACTTTCTAATACAGGAGGTGATGGATGGACACATCCTGTCCCACTGCTGTACCTCAAAACGGTGGCCGTATTATAACAGCTTCATATCCACAGCCCATAACGATACCAAGATAATGAAATGCTTTAAAATCCAACAAATAGTTTACAATAATTCTAATATTCCAATAAAAATCAGAAAAAACACAGACTTTGTGAAATAAAACCTGATCTGTTGCTTTTGAGCAAAACATTAATGTAATTTTTAAATTCAAAATCTTGAACAAATAACCACATGTCTTTTTTCAACTACAATAAATTATATATATATATATATATATATATCACATCCCCCTGTTTAACGTTGGGATTTCTCTTGTGAGTGAATGTGCAGTGATCCAAAGGATAAAATACAAAAACATTTCTAATACACCCGGAATTGTGATCCGTTCATATAGACCACATCTCTAAGTTTATTTTATATCAGTCATCTTAATCATTGTGCTGAAATAAAACACACACACACACACACACACACACACACACACACACACACACACACACACACACACACACACACACACACACACACACACACACACACACACACACACACACACACACACACACACACACACATGGTATGTTTAAGTTAATCTTTTTCTCAATTTAAATGGAGATGTCAATGAAAATGTCCTGGTGTGACACTGGTGCCTGATGTTTGCTGCCCCTATGCTACAGTAGAGTGGAGAGATTTTTAATTAATTATGTAGCTTTTTTTTTTAATCTGTACCAACTACTGAAGAAAAACGATCCGTCCTAAATGCTGCTCTGCTCTGCGTCCGCCAGCCTCGTCCCTCTGCTGCTCCATGCTGGACAGCCAGTGAAAGCTGTGTCTTAGTTTTGAGTCTAAGTTTGTTCACTGGAGACTTTCGTCTGCTGTCACTGAAAACTGCACTCCAGAGGAATGAAGGGAAAAAAAACCAAAACAGGAAAATTAGAGACCCGGCTTCAAAAGTTGAACTCCCTATAAGATGTTGGTGAAGCCGCCCGTGAGTAACTGGAGTTACACTAAAGTTACTCCAGAATGCAGGATATGGGCTGGATTGTTTATTTAGATCAGTGGGAGTCGCAAGATTTCGACTGTTTCTGTTTTAAAATGCGTTTTTGACCTGCAGAAGTACTTTGGAAAGGAAGAATCAGCCTTTCAGGTTCTCACATCATGAACTGACAGACGATTATCTCATGCATTGGTACACATGGTCATTATAGTGAAGGTATGTGTGACCCATACTTAAGTGCCTCCAGCTCATGAGTACATGATTTCAGTTTGAATTCTTCCTGCATCATAGAATCATGCCGTTATGTCACAGTATTTACAGATTGCTGGTTGGCTACAGCCTTTTTACAGGAATGAAAAGTAGGGTTAGGGTAGTCCAGCTCTCACCATTTGGCCATTTGTAAAGATCTTAAATCTTAAATAGAGTGGCTTCATTCCATGTAAAATCAAGTATTACCCATCATGAAACTGCTGACAAACTGCTAAATACCTCAGGTTTAACCTTCCCGGGACTCCATTGAAAGAGTTTTGTTTCTTTAAGTGAGATCCAGCATTTTATTATTATGACCCATCAGATGTCATTGCCTCACAGAATATCCCTGTTTTAACATGGGTCCTCTCATAATGTGTAGTTTCCAGTGTCTTCCTGTGCGTGGACTTTCTCCAAGCACTGCCGTTTCCTGTCACAGTCTAAAAAAAACTATATCGAGGTCCATTTCAGACGACATTTAAATTCCAGAGGTGTGAATGTGAGTGCGAGTCGTCTCGCTGTGTGTGACTGGCCACCTGTACAGGATGTACCAGACCTTCACCCGCACACATCTGCCGTCGGCGCCACTGACTACCACACTAAATTGGATTCAGGAAGATGGATATGATATCGCTGGAAAAGTCCAGAATGTTCTCTTTGAAATTCAACAGGAGTAACGAGAGCCGCTGAAAGGAGTAAAGATATAGTCCTATTCAGTACAGAGGACACAAGTCAAAGGACAGATTATGTATGATATCAATGAGAGTTGATGTGATCTTGAGCCAAATGGTTGACGTGGAAAAAACTGATTATCAGACAGATAGTAATAAAATGTGACTCATTTTGTTTAATTTTCCTGTCAATTGTTGTTTTTTCTTTTTCCATCTCTGCATGTTCTCATGTGACGCTCTCAGTTATTATAACAACAGTCATAGTTATTGTAGAAAAAATGGCTGGGTTTTATAAGTGTAATTATCTTCCTTGTTCCAGCTGGGATAATGCTAAACTGTGGCCTGTAATTAAGATGATTTAAGCCCGAGAAATTGTAGCATGGACTACTGCATAGGGGTCAAAGGTCACGGAAGTGTCTGTGAGTGATTGGCTCTCTTCACGGTGACAACATTCCTGCAGTAATTGCGCAACGCGCCAGCGCTTTGCGTTTGTGCCGGGGGACGTGTCTTGAGCAAGAACAATGTCTTTTTTCTTAATGCTTAAGCCCCAGAACCACATTTACTGAGAACATCAGCCAGATGTAAACATCAGTTAAATACATGCGAATCGCCATCCAAGGGTCAAACCCCCTCCCCCGAGACGAGAGAGTGAAACATGGAGTCTGTCTCCCGGCCTGACCCGAGAGCGGTCATCTCAGCCCCCGGTGGGCGGCGACGCTCGGCTGGACCAATGTGTTCATTCGAGCTCTGGGGATCGTCTGTCAGTGAATTGGCCACACGCCTCCCTTCCCTGTTTCCTATCAAGACGAAGAGCATCTTCCACAAGTCCATGTGTGGGACTTGCCTTATCGCGCTCTGCACCAGGTCTGTCCCCAGACCTCATGAAGTCATTAGTCTCTCAACTCCTCTGTGTTACGAAACACTGCATTAATTAAATGTAAAGAGTGAATCTAATGCAAATGTCAAGCCAGTAAAAAGAAAAAAAGAAAAGTGGACTGATTTTCTACATTTGTTTCTACATTTGGAAATAGAATCCTAGATGTTTATCGTACAGATATTGTGGAGGATTTCATCAGGATAGTGTTGCTAGGAAACAACTTGCATATATAAAATGTCCACATCATTAAGAAATGGAATAAACTTGTGCCCATGTTATCAAACTGCTGCCCCTGCAGCTTTCTAACAGGGATGTACACTGCATGTGTAGAGCAGAGGAGGTGGTTGTCCTGTTTCTCTTTCTGCTTTAACTCACCTGAATTTAATAAAAGTGTCATAATGAAGCACTAACAGCGAGCCACGAGCCACTAAAGGTTAAAAATGACAGACTGCATCAAACTGGGGGACGCCAAAGTGAAATGATCTTTGCTTTACATCCTGATGATTCACAAAAAAAGCTGACTTTAATAACTTCAGCATAAGAGATTTTCTGCAGTGGCAGAAAGTCAGACATTTATCTAAGAGAGCATTAAACAGCACTTATAATAGAGGAGACATTTTTCATCATAACATGTAATCAACCAATATGCATTCTTGCCTCACAGCAATAAAACCCCTAGTTTTATTCAGGGTTTGGGGTCTTTTCTGATGTTTTTCCTCTCACAGTCCAAAAACATGGATTTGAGTTTAATTGGTACCTCTAAATCACAGTATGTGAAGTATATGTACTTTATATGTAAGTGTGCTTTCCCTGTGATGGACGAACAACTTGTTACTAATCCGTTACCCTCCAATTGGAAAAAGCAGGTACGAAGATGTATGGATGTAACCAGTGAAGTGGTTCAAGCAGCAGCATCACGTCAAGAATATTTCTGGTTTGTTTCAGCCGGTGGGGCTTTTCCATGTGGGATCTATGCAGACTCTCCCTTTACCTGTGTATATTTCTGTGTTCTCTGGCTTCCTCCCATCCTAACACATGTTGTGAAGTTAATAAGTGACTGTAAATTGCCTGTGGTGTTGTGTGTGTTTTGTAATGCTTGCAGTTTGTGCACTCTTTCACCCCCTTTATCACACTGGATAAAGCAAATGAATGAATGATATCTACGAAAAACTGCATATAAAAAACCTTTTTTTTAATGTCGCCTGATGAATCAGAGTGATTTTTTGAATTAGCTTACAGACAAAATGATCAGCTCCAGGTGCTCCAGACCACTTTTGACAAACCGAACAGTTTAAATCTGTAGTATTAATAACTTTACGGTCATGTTTTAAATTCCTGGTTTTCTGATACACTGACTAGTTGTCAGCCTTGAACCTATTTCAGTGCATTATACAGCATTTCATCGGTTATTCCAGCAGTTTCAATACGATGTGAACTCTTTAAAACACAGTCCTGTCCGTCAACCCTCACAAATTCTTTTAAGTAAATGGTGCACGATGCATTCAGAGTCATTACCTCAGTGAAAACAAGAGTAACACATGATAAATTCACCCTGGAATTATGTGGGATATGCCACTTTTTGGTCGTGCTTCAGGAAAAGAGTAATCAAAGACGTTTCTTTAGATTGAAACCATAAAGTTTAAGGGGTTTTGCTGCACTAAAGTTCAACATAAAAAAGGAATTAACTGGCAATGAAACCCCATTAAAACAGTAGTTGGTACTTGCTATAAAAAAGACATTAGAGATTTTTCAAATTCTATTGGAGCAACCTGGTTCAAGTCTGAGCTTGGGCTCCTGATGTGTGAGTTTTCTGCCTGGGTTTTCCCCAGATACTCCACTTTCCTCATACATGTCACAAAAAACATGTTTTTGTGGTTATGGTGACTTGCATCCGGTGCAAATATTAGTGCATATAAGCTTCTGTTTCAATGTGTTTGTCCAGTGATGGACTGAGGAGCAGCGCAGTGGATAGTAACCTGAACAGCCCTTCTTTAAGCTCCAGCACGTGTTCTGGATAAAACGATATAGAAGTTCTTCTCTTGGTATCCACAGATCTCTGCACCTGCAGCCAGTCTAAAATGATTTGGAGCTGTTTTGCATATAGGCTTCTGTGCTGTTTTTAGAGATCTAGCTGGAGGTTTATATAGCAGCTGAACCACAAAAATACAAAAAGAAAACCCAAAACAAAACAAAAAACACACCCACACTTCAACCTCTTAATATCCACAAAAAGTACAAATGAAAATGTATTTCTTAAACCAGACTCAGAATCCTGAGCTTTAAACTACACCCAAGCTTTAAATTCTGGATAGATAGATAGATAGATAGATAGATAGATAGATAGATAGATAGATAGATAGATAGATAGATAGATAGATAGATAGATAGATAGATAGATAGATAGATAGATAGATAGATAGATAGAGATAGATAGATAGATAGATAGATAGATAGATAGATAGATAGATAGATAGATAGATAGATAGATAGATAGATAGATAGTCCAATGAACATACAAACAAATATGTAACGCAGTAATTAGTAGTAAGAACATTAATTACTGTATAATACCAACGTAAGGGAGGAAGAAAATGACGTAATAAGATTATAATATAGGAATAAACGGTATTCCGCTAACGTTTTAGTGAAAACAACACCACATTCTATCTGTCTGTAGGGGAAGCCAGGCCTGTGTGTCTGGTGTCACTGGGTTGATTTGTGCGTCCTGTGTCCTGTCACAGTTTTACGCACGGGGCCGGGGGCTGACCTGGCACTGCGTCCCCCCTGCCCGCGGCCCGCCTCGCTCCTGGTGGCCCGGCCTGCCTGCCTGCCTGCCTGCAGGAGGAGAATCCTCCCTTGTTTCTGGAGAGAGAGGCGGGCCTTTTGGAAAAAAGCAGGAATGCGCTGGAAGTTTTCCTGCAAAAAAGCTCCCCTTCACATGTTCGACTGCGTCCGTCGCGCGTCCCCGACATGGACATGTGGCCGCTGGTGCTCCTGGTCGTCCAGCTCTGCTTCTGCTCCGGGTACGAAGGTAAGGACCTTTTTTTAGGAGGGGAAGGGGGACAAACAGAGTGTCCGGTGGAGCTCGGGTGAGTTGTGTTGGGGGGGAGGATTCTTCGCGCAGACGCCGCGGTGGTTGAGGTCTCCGCTCCCCGCAGACGCGCGCCTGGTGAACCACGGCTGTGTTTACGCGGAGGGGGTGTGAGGCGGGGGGAGTACAGTGTGCATCTGGGGGACGTTTCTCTGCCCCCGTGGAGCCCTGCAGCTGCTGCTGTGCACTGAAACCTTCTTCTTTCTTCTTCTTCTTCTTCTTTACCCTCGCCTCCGCCTTGTAAGTTTTGGTAGTCGCTTTAAATTCAAATGCACCTTCTGTTTAAATGTGTTTATTTCTGACTTTGTCTGGCGTTAACTCATACAAACAAGGCAGTACTGTGCATCTCCAGCAATGATTATTCAAAAAACTAGACCGCAAACAAGTATGTTGTGTTTTCACCTCTTATTAAGTGAAAAGTTGCTGTTTCCCCATGATCACAAAGTGAATGTGTGGGCATTTGACTGCATCCAGTAGGACGCTAATGAATGTTTTATCAAACCTTTTACACAAAACAACCATCCCACAATGACAGTGATTGTTGCTTAAGTGCAGTATAAGAAAATAGACAGTGCAAGACTGAGCCTCCACTGAAGACTTGAGATGATTTCAATGCTCTCTGCTGGGTAGAGGAATATTATATGTGTGTGTGAGTATTTTTGTGCTCGTGTGTAGTTTACAGTGGCTTTGTGCCTGTACATGGTTTGAGAGTGGTTCACCACCGCTGGGTGATCATACAGGCTGAAACATGAACACAGGGCTGCAGAGCAGATTTACGCTGACAAACCTAAAACTGCTCGTCAGCTGGCAGTCAGACTCTGGTCTCCACTCATGTGCATTTATGAGGAGTTTATTTTACAGGGGCCTGTTTGTCTTCAATCCAGCGGTCGATTAGCTGCTCTAATGGTCCAGTGTGAGCTCTTAACATAAGGCTCCAACTTGAAATGCTTTAGATCAGTTGAGTTAAAGGACCTGCTTATGCTCATTTTTGGCTCGTTGTTTATGTAGTTTTCCGGTGTGGCCTGCGCTCTACGTTTAAAACTATTGAGAGCGCAGATCACATTTTCCATGGTGAAACTCTCTTTGCAGTGTGAGTCAGGGGAGCAAGATCCTCCTCGACCAAGGAGTCTCCTGGTCAAATGCCAGCAAGTATCTTCAATGAACAACTCTGCTGCCAGAAGAAAAGGAGGAAACTCTTTATGGCTGATTGTGAATCATTTCAAAACTTCACCTGAGGAGTTCATTATGAGCTCCAGTTTGGTTACTGAAGGAATGTGATGTTGATGCTGACCAAGAGTTTTTACGTAAATAGAATGTTTTCTTTAACGTTTTGAAACAGAAAGTAGACCTCGTGATTCAGAAGGATGAATTTAGAGCCCCAATGTACTAAAACTGAGTAATTCAGTACAGTTGCTAGTAAGAGCTAAAAGTCCTAGAGGTACTGCACATTAAACGTTTCTAGTAACTTGGTAAAGTAATTCTTAAGTGTCACATTCTGTGTAGCCTATTATGCACATTCAGAAAACTATTATAATACTGTAGGTGTGACACAGCCGAGCTTATCAGTAAGTGGGAGGAGAAAAATAATCAACAAAACGGAGACAGACTGCATGCAAACGGTAACATGTAATATGTTTTGAAAGGTAAACTATTTCTTACCCAAAGCTGGCAATGTGTATGCAGGCTAATGCTAATGCTACTTACATACCTGTTACACATTGCTGTCCGGAGGACTGAGCCAGTCCTCCTACGGTAAACAGGAGTTTAGCAAAATTGTAACATTGGAGACAAAAACTTTGCATAATGCTAAAATGTAGCTCAGTGAATAGAACAGAGACAGCAGCTCTGCAACAAGTGAGCTGAAACATCAGTGACCAAGCGAGACCAACGAAGCCATGGAAGCGATGCAGAGGTCGACGTCCTCTTTCACGCACTGCGAACATCGATGTGGTTCCAGGTGTGATGTTTTTGATTTATTGCACTGTCAACAGTTTATTAAGAAAACTCTGAAAAGGAGACAAGCCAGAGGAGCACGATTAATGAATAAAGGAGTGTGACTCTAGCTTTAGGGTGTGAATGTGTGTGATTGTCTGCGTTTGCCCTGTGGGATCAGTTCCAGCGGTTTGCTATATAATGGATGTATGTCAACCGGAATTCACACTCATCCACCAACCCATGTTCTCTACATACCTTAATTAGCTGACTTTGAACTAAATGTGTTTTTAAAACATTATTAGGTGTCGTTGTATGATGTGATAGACTAAAGACTTTGTTGCAGCTTGTTGTGGTGTTAATGGAGATGAAGCCAAAGAAATGTGCACCCCGGGCTCATATATTCTTGATGTATGAGAAAGCAGCAGCAGGCATGTTAATAAACAATATAAATTAGATTGACGTCATTACCACACAAATTATGAATTATGTTAGTGTGTAATCATGGTGTGTTGAGTTGAGAGAGAAACAAATGACATGTAATGTTATTTTCCACTTTTCGCCAGCAGCCGTGCTTCAACATTACAGCTTCCTCCGAATGACGGTTAGTGTTACGGCCCCACAGTGAACACCCAATTGTATTATCAGTCTGCGTGATTTAAACTGCGTTCCCTCTGAGAGGTTTGTTGGGAAAGTGAGCTCCTGCAGTTCATGCAGTATTCAGGCTTTGATGGAGTTCCCACTGCAAACTCTGTTTGAAGTCTTGAGACGGGAAGACGACGCTGGCTGCTGATCCGCTCCTCGTCGTGCTGACAGGTTTATTTGATGCGAGTGAAGAGGCAGACCTGCCTTGGAACTCTTTGAATATGGAAGACTTTTGTCAACAAGCACAAACAAGTCAAGCAGAGCCGCAATGCCAGGAGGTGGAGATTCAATCAGACCAATCAGATCAGGCAGGATCGTCAACAGCTAAGCCAACTACCCTGGTTTAGAGGAAACGGAATTGTCTTTATTGCCGTTGTAACAAGTGCAACAAAATTGCATACAAAGGGGGGGGGGGGGCAACAGGAGGTGAGGAGAGGAGAAAAAAGGCAGATTTCAGACTTTGTCATTCGGAAAAAATAACACCTCAGGCACATTTGTAGCATCAACACAGAAGCAGGATAAATGGATGGACGTCCTACCGCTGGGAGTTTTTCCTCCTTCATGTCTGTGAAACAATAAATCTTCAAGACATATAGGATCAATACAAGAACAAAAGTTTATTAGTTAAGATTTTACCACAGATGTTTGATAATAACAGCCGTGCGGAACCTAGCATTTATTATAAGTGATTTATAAAACAGTTTTCCTTTTGATTAATGTGATTTATAGTAGACATGTGTAAAGCTTGTGGGGTTTAAATGTCTACCTGTGAGTTTGACGAATAACTATTCGTTAATCTAAAGCTGCTTAACCGTCACGCAGCCTCCTGCCACTAGTCGGAGCTACAGGCCGTCCACCCCCCCCCCCCCCCTCCTCCCCGCAGTAGTGCTCTGCTAGACCACAGTTTTAAAACAGCACGGTGGAAAATAAAGAGCTTTTCTCTCTCAAACCCAAAACTGTTTACTTGTACTTTTATCTAGAAATGGAAACAGTGCAGCCTGCGGGCTGTGTCACAAAGATAAACAGCTTTATAATCACTTCAAATGAGTGATGTGAAACCAGGGCCTGCACTGAAATTATCAGTCAATTTGACTGAGTTTTCTATTATTATGATCTATTAGATTTCTATTTGATGTTTGAGAATATGGACGATTTTTTGTGATGTTGAATATATCAAAACAATGGATGAGGCACTTTCCCCTCCTGATAGAATGAAATGATGTAAAATAGGAATGATTTTTATTAATGTGAAGTTAAACTTGGGGTACAGTATTTAATTTCACTCGTTGCACAATGTTGGAGCTTTCTGTAGTGAAATCACTCTCAAATTGGATGTATTGAGTAGCCAATAGTACTGAAGGTAAGTTAAACATCTCTACCAGTTTGAATCAATATCCACAGCTGGTATTCCTATTGTGTGAAGAAATAGTAAACACCCTCAAGAACACGATGAGTCAGCAGACATCTGACTATGTTTTACAGGAAGAGAAATCGAAGGAATTTGAAATGAAAAAGAAATGTTTTTCTTTTTTGCAAATATTTCGCAACGATCAAGACAGAAACAGACTAAACCACACATAAAAACTGGAGAATGTTTTTTTTTTTGTCTTTAGAAACTGCCATTTTAAATGGTGCCAGAAGATATAGACTATACTTTAACTAAGCTTTTCTGGGATTAAGCCTGAAAATTATACACCTTTATACTTTCATACCTGTGTAATTTCTGCTTTCCTTTGTCGTGTATTTTGTGTCTGCAGAATAAAGTGGCAGAGCACTAATCTGAGCGGAATTTGGCAAGTTGATGAAATAAGGTTTATGAAATATTGTTCCATGGATTTTGGTGTTTGTTGATTAATTTCGCTGGCCTTGAGTAATGCTTGGAACAGGTAAACATGTCATGTCTATTCTTGAACCCTAAATCCAAACATTTGATTTTATTTACGAACATTTGTTTTTCTTCTTTTACTTACGTCGGGGCCACAATTTCAACCTGCCGTAACAAGTAGCCTTTCGTCGAACTCCATGCAGCTGAATGAGTCTCAGTGGTAACAGCAAATGTGACTGACTTCATGCAGCGCTGCCAGTGGGAAAAATAAGAAGTAATGTAAATGATAACAGGATGTCAAGACTTACTGATCTCATAAATCCACAAGAGGACAGAAACAATATACTGGATGTTGTACGAAACACATCCCACAAACAGTCGGCTGTTATCTGGATTTAAAACGTTGTATTAACCATGTTTTTGAAACTCGGGTTTGTGATTCTAACACTGATTTGCTAAGTGGAGCTAGAGAAACTTAATCATTGCCCCTCTTACATTAATACATTTGACATTTTTCTACTTTGATCGAACTTGTGATTTTGTCTCATACTGCACATAATGGAATGTTTCTTCAATGGAAAGTGGACATTTTTGAAAAAAGTGTCTCCAAACATTACATTGGTGAGAAACGGAAAGGATACAAAGGATACAGACCGAGTTTGCACAATTTCACTTCTTAGAGTGACTGTCAAGTGTCCTCACTATTTAAACAGGAAATATGAGAATTATGGAATCAGCTTTTTTTTTTTTTTTAAAGTGATTGAAATCATCCTGTAATCAATTTAATAACACATGCAAGCATGCAATTATTTATTATATTTTCTCATTATTTGTGTTGTAGTTGCTGTTCCTCCCCTGGCTCCCTTTTAAAACTCTGGTAAAGATTACACTCCACATTTCCTGGAGTGCTTTGTCACTGTGAAGCAATAGCTCTTTCGCAAAAACAAGAAAACCGATAGAAAACATTGAATCGATTATTACATCAAATGAATGCGCGCCCCGCAGCGAAGGACCTCTGCAGATCTCGCAAATCATTCCAAGAGCTCGGCCATTAGTGCATATAGACCTCCATACTGGGCGTCTGAGACGACCGCGCACACACACGCCGACACACAAAGTCATACCTGTAATTAGTTTTCCGTACGTTTCCCTGCCTGCCTCCCTCCCTCGCTCCGTTTATAAGCAGACGCTAAAGTTTTCCCATTAGGCAGCTAAATGTGACTCACTCAATATGTGGGTTTGCTCTGTACTGAACGCACTGTGTGATCTGACTGCTGAAACCTCAAAGGTTAGTGTGTGTGTGTGTGTGTGTGTGTGTGTGTGTGCGTGTGTGTGTGTGTGTGTGTGTGTGTGTGTGTGTGTGTGTGTGTGTGTGTGTGTGTGTGTGTGTGTGTGTTGTGATGACTCGCAGCAGCTTGATCCAGACAGTCTTTATTAAACTGACAGAAAAGACCCTGGTGAGAAATGGTCTGGGAGATTTGCTCGCGGGATCGGGACCTTTTTCGACCAGCGCGGTCGCCGCCGCCACCGCCGTATGAAACTGAAGGAGGGTTGAACACTCCTCCCTTGTGGGTCCTAGACAGAGGACACATTCACGCCGGGGTTCATAACATCCCGGAGCCAAAGTTGAAATACCCTTCCCCCGACTTTAACCCTTCCTCTGTGCGTTTTCTCTGAGGTTTATTACCTCCAGACCGCCTCCCTTCCCTTCTTCCTCTCCTCCTTTACCCAAAATAATCCCCCTTGCTCATCACTATTCCCCTCACATTTGTCTTTCCCTGGCGCCACTCAGCTGTGTCCTGGGGAAAGACTCCGACGACCCCAGCGCTTCCAGTTTTACATATCCTTTGCTCGTTGTGAAATCTGGCTCGAAACGGATGGCAGGTCGCTTTGGATATGAAAAAGTTGAAAATAGTTGTAAATCCATCCAAATACAGCGGGGGGTGTCGAATCTCTCGTGTTAAACAGATTGATTTTTCCAAAGCAGCTGAACACAAGAGGATCTTTTGGGAGTTCCTTCTGCATGCACTCTGTCCAAAAGATCCCTGGTTCAAAAGAAACGTTGAGCAATGTTGGTAAGCTCGGTCCTGAAGCTGTTTCTCAGAAGATAGGAAACAGCCCCCACCCCCCCAAAAGGGTCAGACCAGGACAAAGCCTCCCAACACTGCGTAACTACTAACATAGATGCAGCTTTTCTTTAGTCTCTTCTTGTCTTCTTTCACCCCCGCCAGGCTCAGGACAGTATTCCTACGGCGACGACGAGGACGGGTATTATCGTAGATACAAAGGTAACGACACTTGGTTTGTTGCTGTCTGAAGCACACGCACGCACACACACACACACACACACACACACACACACACACACACACACACACACACACACACACACACACACACACACACACACACACACACACACACACACACACACACACACACACACACACACACACACACACACACACACACACACACACGCACCCACACGATAAATAAAATCCCTATGATTTCCTGCAGTCGGATTTGTTAACGTCAGATGTGGTTTAACAACCACTGCTGGAGGCTGAGCAGGTTTTTATTGGTCAATCCAGAAGATTTTGATCTTCAAGTATGTTTTATGAATAATCGATTACTTATGTGTTTCTATTTATTCCAGTTTGTCCATTAGCTTTTATGGTGTACTAGCTTTATTCTTGTGCCAAGAAGCTCCATGTTTATTTTTCACATAAATCCACCTTCATCAATATGTCATTAAAAAGAAGTTCATGTTGTGAATTTGGTTTGTAGAAGAAAACTGTGGGCAAAACTGAACTTTTTTAGTGAATTCATCCTCAGAATTATGGGATCGAAATCACTGCTGTTTGGTTGTGCATTAGAACGCCTGACCTTTTATCTTCATATTTGAAAAATCATTAATCTGGTCCATGACATAAATATTGATAGCTAATATGTTTTAGGAGCTTGTAAATGTTGAGGACTTGTCATAGTTAGTTGCAACTTTAATGTTTTCTTCAATACATTAGCAAACACATACAATTTGACACAATAGCCAAAGTTGATTGTGAAAAACTAAACTGAAAACTACTAAATTTAGATAAACGTATCTTATTTTCTCCTTGTCTTTAAAAAGGCATAATTAGAAACCAGTTTCTTGAGCCGGTTTTATAAACTGACATAGTTACGTCAAAGTTGCTTCCAGCTTTTAATTCGGGGTCAGTTAGACACGGAACATTATTGTACGGGCCAAAACCAAACTCTCTTCTTGTGTAAGAGCTCAAATGTAATATAATTTTCTCTTGTGGAAGCTTCGGCCAACACACACACACATACACAGTAAAAGAGAGCGAGAGAGAGAGAGAGAGAGAGAGAGAGAGAGAGAGGGCGAGCGATGGCTGTATAATGAATACTCATTCTAATTCCAACTGGAAATTAGCCTGAGCTGGTGTACATTCTGCTCTCCAAGTATGTGTGTGTTTATGTGTGTGATGATCCACACACGGCCAAGTGTTTGTCCTGAGCCAACAGGAAATAAATTGCAGGTTTTGATTTCGCTGTATTGGAATAAGAGCCTTGTGGCCCCTCAAAGCTGGAATCGCACCAGGAAGTTTCACACAAGCGTTGTTGCGACTGGCGGGTTTCCATATTGAAAGGAGACAAAGTCAAAAGTCTCAGAGGGGTTTGGAGAGGGACGTTACGATGCATATTCAACAACAATACATACATATCTTTTTTCAGCCACACCAAGCTGTGGATTCTGACTCCTTTCTTTCAGAACCAACATTTACCTCGGAAGCAACTTGAGCCACTGAAGCTCATTTATTAAAATTGGATTCATACTTACCATGCTTGTTGCACAATTGTCAAACGTAGTTGACCTGATCTACTAAAGGTTGATGTGCATAAAAAAACCAAAACATTTACAAACTTTCAGTTCAGTTTGCCTCCATGAATATTGAATATCAGTGTCCAAATCGTGCAAAACGCACACTTACTTTTACTTTTCTCCTCCACAGTTTTAACTAGATCATCTCCTTTATTATGTTTCTTTCATTTTATTTATTTATTTATTTATTTATTTATTTATTTACTTACTGTCAAAGCCAGGCGTATTTGCTGTAACACTCCGATGTGTTTGACAACTTCCTCCACCAGGACGTCAACTTCGTAGTGTCACGTCTGATCTCTTCAGATCGAACACGAGGAAACGTAAACTGAAACGACACAGTTTCCCAGCAGACCATGTTTGTGTAGCGACTCTCATTTGAGCGCTCCTGTTTGTACATGACCCAGGGCTTTGGAGCGTCAGTATGAAATGCTTTCAGCAACCCTTAACCAACTGTTGCATTAATGTGCCTCCATCTTTCATGAGTGCAGTCAATTACGAGCTGGAAATATGAAATGGGATCAGGAGACGTTGACCCAGCCATCTACCAATTATTAACTTAACTCTTGTCAAACTGCCAATCTTCACGCCTGCCCATTTGTCAGCTCATCAACTCTGAAGACGAAGTCCCTGCCGGTCGTTCAGATTAAGCCTTAAACATCTGGAATGATCCTCTTTGGCCATTAGCTGACATTCAGCCTGATTGGAGGGAGCGCCACAAGCACAAGGAGTCGGACGTGTTGGTGCAGGAAGTTATCAAGCATATTGGAGCTTTTAGAAAAACTAAAAAAAAATAAAATAAAAAAAACGGAGGAAATTTAGGAGATGATTGCTCTCAATGTCAAATTCAATGGTGCAATATAGAAAATCAAATCAGATCAAATCAAATCAAACTTTATTCATAGAGCACCTTTCATGCATAAACAACATGCAACTCAAAGTTGCATGTTGTCACATAACAATATAATTTTTTTTTTTTAATAAAATAGAAACATGTACACACCTACACCCAACCACACACACACATACACACCAACCCTAACTGCCCGTAATAGAGTATAAAAACTGATATAAAATGTCTTATTATAGCGTCTGCAAACAAAATTCTTGGTGAACCAGCTGAGAAAATGCACCTTTTCGCATTAAAAGCAGCATCTCTGCTGATGGCTTATGTGGTCTGCAACACCTTTTCAAATATAGTGGAAATAAACGCATTCAGGTATTCCATTGTGTTAAAATAAATTGTCTGTGTTATTTTGCACGTCTGTCAGACGTGTGCGTTTGTTTTTTTACGCATGCAACTGCTTAGTATCTGAGGCCCCAAATATTCAGTTGCTGCTTAATATATCCTATCCAATATCCCTCAATCATATGATATGATAAAATAATAATCAGTTGGTTATGGCAGATTCACTGCATCACAAACCTTCACAACAATACAGAAGTGTTTATATTTTAAAGGTAAAACTCTTTGCCTCAGCAGTAACTCAGAAGTGTCCATTCTTTAATGTAACTGTTGTTTTGTAGGGAGGTTTCGTCCTTTGGTTTCTTCAGTAAGTTGTTTTAAACAGACCAAATCTTGAAACAATGACTGGAGCCGACAAAAACAAAACAGGAACGATCAGTATCCATAATTAGATGCACTCCTTTTATCCGGGTAATGACTTTTACGCTCTATTACACACGCACACTCTGAGACTTAAGTGCTCCCCACATATTATTATCTGTCTTTCCTCGAGTGAAGACACATTCGTCTCCTCCCGGGACACAGTTGGATAATGGCGAGCGGCAGATAAGGTAATGAGAAATCCACTGCATCTGCCTGTACTCAAGGTGATCGGGGGTTTTTTTCCTCCTGCATTTTTACACTCATAAAGGAAGCCTCTCTCACTTTACCTTCAGGTAAGTGTTTATTGAGTGCCTCCCGCTTTAAGGCCACACCGTAACAACATGTAATTGACTTCACGCTGCAGAAGGAAAGGTCAGTGTCATCCCGTGTCCGTGGCTTGCAGGCACCCCCTGGTGTGCGCCCATCAAGGTGAAGCATGGCGACGTCAGCTGCCGCACGCCCCGAGGGGAGCACTTCAGGAACGTGATGGGGACCCGCTGCAAGATCCGCTGCAAGCAGGGATACGAGGTCCAGAGCCCCGAGGTGGTCTGTATGGCCAGCAAGCACTGGTCCTCCAACTACGCCTGCAGGGGTGAGAAGGGACGTGTGGACGCCCTCACACTCTGTCCACGTCTCACCCTTCACTCGCATGAGCCTCGCATGTCAAAGTCCAAGACTGGAAGAACAAAACCAGCTTCTCATCCATCTATTGATCTTAATAAATCTTAATAAGCTTAAGAATGAATGAATATTCTTTCTAAAACTCAACAAAGAGTCCCGGAGCTGGAAACTAAACGATGTTTAACCATCAAACAAGCACTTTGTTTTCACACACCCTGACCTCTTCATGTCCTCCATTGTAGCTCAGGTTAACAGTCCGTGTAGACAGTTGTGTAAATGGATGAACAAAAGAAAGTATTTTATCAGTAAATATATGCAACCTGATTTTATGGCGCGTGTGTGTGTGAGTGAGTGTGTGTGAACTAACCCAGAGCCTTTCCTCTGACAGAGATCCGTTGTCCCAAGCTCGACATGCCCATAAATGGTGGCTACAAGTGCTCCGACGGCTCCTACTTCAACTCCCGCTGCGAGTTCTTCTGCTCCCCCGGATTCAGTCTGAAGGGTCACAAGACGGCGACCTGCCAGCACAACAAGGCGTGGAGTATCGGCTTGCCCACGTGTGTCGGTGAGACTTCTTCTGTGCTCGGCTCAATCGCTCATGCAGGAACCGGAGCCTCCAGAACACCTCAAGTAATTAACTGGCTTCAGGCTGTCAGCATCTGCCACTATTGAATCAAAGTCAGTGGCCGAGCTTGTTCCTCACAATGCAACGGGCCCGGAGACACGCCAACGCACACAGAGGTGCACTGCGTTTACTCCTCTGGTGACAGAAATGATGAATGTGAACAGAAAAATGACCCAGAAACCTGCGTTACACAACCTGCTCCCAGGTTGAATATCCTGGGAACCAGTGGCTTTAAGTTGAATCCACTTCTGCTTCAAAAGGACACATTGAAAGATTTGGCCTCGGTTAATAAAGGTCTCTGTGCTCCGAGATCTAATTGTTCATTTTGTTTTATTTATATAGCACGAAATGCATTTGTGCTGTCTCAAATGAAATACAGACGAAAAAAGCAGAACTCCGAAATGAGCAGTCGAGGTGACAGTAGAGAGGGGAAACCTCCTTTTTAACAGGAACAAAATTCCAGGAAATGATAACAAAACATCCAGAGGAGAGAGAGAGCACAGACTACTGGAATGAGATGCTTAAAGTGGGCATGATGCATGTGAATGTATCGGGGAAACGAGTTGATGCATTGACCAAATCTCCCTGCAGTCTGAATCTGGAGCAGCTCAACCAGGAAATGCTCCACGGTGACACAAGTCACCCTAAATTCTGTTTTAAGCCTGATTTAAAAAAAAAAAAAAGTGTTTGTATGCGGTTGTTTTTATATGTTTTGCCCGCCGCATGTCTTCCACTGTGTGTTTGTATTGACAACTGGCGCCCTCATCTGCTGCAAAACATGGTGATGCAAGGAAGGAGGAACACCGTATCACTTGCTTTTGTTCTTAGGAGGTTATAAAATAGAATTTTTTTTCAGGGTGGAAAAGATCCATGTATTCTGATTCAATTAGCTTTATAACTAAAGTTACCATTGTTATTATTATTATTATTATTGTTATTATTGTTATTATTATTATTATTTGTAAGGAAGCATGGCGTGTATACTGTACATTGAGCCCAATGTTTGCAGTGTTTACTTGTCATTCTCAATTGGAAACACTTAAAAGAATGTTTTCTCTCTGTAGACATCGAACCTCCGAAAGTCAGGTGTCCTAATGTGAAGGATAAATGGGCGGAGCCAGGAAAGCTGACAGCGAGGGTGTCCTGGGACACGCCGGAGGGCATCGACACCGCGGACGGCATCCTGACCGAGTCAGTCTCAACCCGGGTTTAAAGATTGTGTCAGCCCCTTTAAAAACCGCAGGCGATTCAACTCCAGCATCTTGTTTTTTCAGTGTTATTCTCAAAGGAAAACCTCCAAAGTCAGACTTCCCAGAGGGGCTCCATAAGATGTCGTACACGGTGTTCGACCGTGCCGGGAACAAAGGCTCCTGCCGTTTCACCGTCAGAGTACGAGGTGAGCCTCTGAAAGCTCAGTTGAGAGGGTTTCATCACTGATATTTGGTAATAATCCATCTTGTGGTGTTACTTTAAAGAAAGAGCCTGGGATTACTGGAAAAAATAGAGGCAGTGTTCCAACGACCCATTATCTATACCTGATTTAACCAATAAGTGGCCTGTTTCGCAACGATCCTGCTAAATTGCACTGTTTAAACATAAGGAAACAGGACAACAGTGTGTGACATGTGAGGTCATCTGAGTTTCTATACATGAAATATCTTAAAATAAGAGTCACGGCGAGCCGGCTGAGGGAATAAGTCTACAGTTTACAGTCTCCAGTATCCTGGAGCACGAAGCCTCCACCACTAACTCCACGTCTCTGTGTGTGTCTCCCTGCTGCCTGCAGTGCGGCGCTGCAGCCCCTTGTTCCCTCCTGACAACGGCTACATGAAGTGCAACAGCGACGGCGACAACTACGGCGCCACCTGCGACTTCACCTGCACCGGCGGCTTCGAGCTGCAGGGCAGCGCGGCCCGGGTCTGTCAGTCCGGCCTCACCTGGTCCGGGTCGGACACCACCTGCGCAGGTATATATAACACTTCTCTGGTTTTATTCTCTCGGAGATAAAGCTCCTTCATTTTGTGTTTGTGTACTTGCTCCTATCAAGCCATAACATTATGACCACGCACATGAGGATGTGACGAAATGTTTGTACATAGGTAGTTTTTTCAAGTTTGCTTGAGTATTTCATTTTTCATTTTTAGAGTTACAATGAAAGAATAAAAACAGGCGATGGCAACATTTCTCCACACTAAAGAATGGATTTTATGAGCTGTGAAATTATTAATACTGTTTAAATACTAAGTTCGGGTCCAAAAATAACAAGTTTCTAGTCTGTCATATAAGGTAACTGTCCATTTTTTCAGAAAACAATTTAGTTTTTGACTCAAAATGACGATATAAGCTGAGTGATGAGCTGCCATTGATAAATATGAAGCTGCTGTGTCCACACTGACAAACAAGGTTTTCAAGTTGTGTGTCCACGTGTATATTGATGCCTTAAAAATGCATTTTTGTTAATTGAATGCATTTCTGTTCATCTATCTTTGGATATTTGACCTTTACCCATGTTTTTCTTTTACACAAATATCACAACATCTACTTAATTAAATTACCTAAAGAAATATATAGATTTAAAGTGTGGACTTAATGGAACTGATACATTGGTGCTAAAAGGTGGTGGTTTTGCCTGGTTAATAGAAAAACGTGTGTTGCTGCAGCTCTCAACTATTCGCAGCTTCACTTCGTGTTCACGTTGCTCAGTTCATGCGATTTCCTCCACCGAGCGCCAGAAATAATCAAATTATGTGACGTCTGAGACGAGCGACGTGCTGCCATAACTCCTTCTCCCTGGCCGTGTGCTCAATGTCTGCGCAGCCATGAACATCAACGTGGGAGTGCGCACGGCCGCCGCTCTGCTGGACCAGTTCTACGAGAAGCGACGGCTCCTCATTATCTCGGCGCCGACTGCCGCCAATCACAATTACCGCTTTCAGATGACGAACCTCCAGGTGAGACACGACGCAGACGAGAGAGCTGCATTGGAGGGATGGAGGGATGGAGGGATGGAGGTGGAGGTCTGTCTGCTCTGATGTTGCTCATGAAGGGCGTCTCAGTGCCTAAATGGGACGAACCGACGAGATGCATGAAGTATCGGCCCGACGAGCAGAACGCGTCACGGATAGATGGTCGTGACACCGGCGTCACTCAGGCTATTCTGGGCTGGATGTTTTCACAGCACGTCTGAAAACATTAAGTCTGAGCTTCCTTTAAACTCCCGACCTTTCAAAGTGAACAAGATGAGGGATCAGTTGCTGCAGTCTGTCCCACAGTCGTCACTGCTTCGGAGGATTGATAATTTCTCAACTTTTTATCTGCGCGACCAAACCAAACAAGCTTCACCAAACCAGCTCTTTTCACCCCACTGCAAGAAATCAGATTCGCGTTTTACACAAACCTGACTCGTTTCTAATAACTTCTCCCAAATATTAAAATCTTCTGCTGCTATTTTCACTCCCAAATACTGGAATTTCTACACCAAAACTCTATTTAATTATAATTTCTGAACAAATAAAAATTCTTTCACTAATTCACAGATTTGACTCCCACTGTAAAATAACACATATTGTTTGTGTTAACAATTGAGTGGCATGTATCATTATGGATTGTAAAAAAAAATCCTTTTTAATTCAACAATTATTTCATAATTCAGAAATCCAAGAAGAATTTGTGACATTTAAACAAGTTCCTCTTTCACAGCCCACCTCTTGAGGGAAGTTTTCTTTCTTCAAACATTTTCAGAAGCTTCAAAAAAATCTCACTGTTACTTCATATTTTACATTGTGTTCTTTTCCTTCCTAGAATAAAAATGAAGTTATTGTCTGTGAGGCAGCCTCAGAAATGCTTCACAAAATGAACTTTACAAACTTTACAAAAACTCCCACGACAATATTTACACTATGAGCTTTTGTAAATACAAATAACTGTCTGCACATTTGAAGGATGAAAAATGAAGCAGCAGAAATCTCTTGTTCTCTTTTTCCCTGTTTGTCTCTGTTTGGACTAAAAGAAATTTTGAAATATTTCAGAGGTGGCAATTATAACTGTACTAAGTGACCTTGCCATGATAACTGTTTTGTAACCTGACAGACTCTAGACTTTATATTAACACTTCCTCCAACCTGTCTCCAGTATTTATAGGATAGAAGGAAGCAACATTATTTTCCCCACTGCACTCATTTATTTACTGAAAATGGATATAGATATAAATAATATTGCCACAGCCACAGAATTTCGAGGCAGAATTAACTTGAAATGAGGATTATTATAGTATGCTGCACACACTGTGGACACTGGTTTCCCCTCAATCTAAATCTCTTTGTCTCTCAGGCTGGTGGTGTAAATTAATGATTTAAACCCGCCGGGGCAACTTCCCCTCCTTGGAGGAATTGAACAAAGGAGAGAAAATGAACACACAGTGAGACAGTGAGAAGGAAGTCAGAGTAATAAGGTGGTTAAATAAGGTGCAAACGCTGAACTTGAGCACCGAAAAAGCCGATCAAATAATTAGCACAAGCAGATACAAACATATTCAAGACGCAGGTCTTATCGGGGAAGTCACAGTTATGATGCCCTTTTAGTAATAATTGATTCTGTGAGATAACATGCAGTGCAAAGTCTACAACCGGTAATAACCATGTACTTGAACCGACACGCTCACCCTTTATTTATATTGATTTCCTTTGCCTTCGCCGTATAAAATCTCATTTCCGAGCAGAGAGGTGACAGAGGAGAAACAGAAGGTGTGCGGTGGATACGCTCGACTCAAGGCCTCACAGAAAAGATTTATTATTGGAAATATTCTCCAGCCGAAGGCGGCTCGTCGTGCGTGTAGACGGTCACACGTTCTCCACGACACAGAACCCGACGCCGCTCGTGAGGTTCCCCCGTGTGAAATATTCGTAGAAGCTGATTGTGTTAAGAATTGAAAATGATGCCGACCGGCTATTTCGCCGACCTTTGTTTACCTCATTGTGTTTTGTTGCCACGGTCAACATGGTGACATCACAACAGCTCTGTTTCGTTGTGAGCGATCATGAGCAACCGCTTGTAAATATAACTTAAGTAATTTTAGTTTAACTTACTTCCTGTTTCTACTGCTTTCACTGCAACACATTTCTTCTTAAATAGAGTTTGGATAAAAGGTGAAAAATTCCAGATTCACTTTTAAGAGGCCACACACGTTGTAGTGGAGACAAAATGAGTCAAAATTGTTGATATTTATCACAATAGTTAATATGTTTTTGCCTATTGACCAACTTTAGTTATACTGTTAAATTCTGCCCCTCACTGATTTTCTGAAGGTTCACATTTATTTTTCAAAAGTTCTCTTCTTCCTCGTCTGGTGTTATGTGAAGATGAATTCCACTGGAACCCTAAAAATACTCAAAACATTTCAATATTACTCTCATGTCAGGATGAAAAAAATGTCTAATGCACTAATCCAGTGGCGGCAGAAATAACAAGTGTGTCAGTTTCATTTCATGGCGGTTTACATTACAAATAAATGGATTTATTGCTAATATAATAGCATCGTGACCGTTTCCTTCCAGAGAATCAGTGAAGCAGATTATCTTCAAAAGATTGATTTAGAGCGTATTTGTGTAACCACACATGAACACACGGCTCGAGAAACGAGATCAGCACGATGAACGTAAACAGCGAAGCCGCGAGAAAGACGGATTCACCTTTTTTTCACTTTGTCACGCCGCAACAGCACGCCCAGTGTGGCCTGGACCTGAGGCACATGACTGTCATCGAGCTGGTCGGGACGTATCCTGCACAAGTCGGTCGAATTCGGCACAGACTCCTCCCCCCGGGCCTGGCGCTGCAGCTCAGGTGTGTACACACACACACACACACACACACACACACACACACACACACACACATCAACATGATCTAATGCATTCCCTATTGGCCTTACCTTAACTCTTATCTGGACTTTAACTTAACCTTGACTGATTTTTAAAACATTTCTCTTAATTATTAAGCTGCATATATCATATATTATGAGTAATATGAAATATAGTTCATACAAATATATCTATATTGTGCATTAAGTAGGGTAAGGGTTAATGTAGAAGCAGCATCTCTTCAAAAATTGTCCATTTCTCGACTTAATTATCACCTGGATATGAGAGCAGATTGGATCATTCAGTACGATCGTGTTAATAAGTAATTGGCACCGGCCATTAGATGAACACAAAGCTGATCCCAGCTCTTCATCACTTGGGCAAGGTGGTTTTAACCCTCCTGACATGTTCCCCAGGTTACTTCTCCAGATTCCTCAACGCTCGTTCCAAATGCTGCTGCTGGACAAGCAGGGCATGGACAAGCAGCGCTACCCGTTCCCCATCACAGCCGCTGAGTTGTTCACCACCGTCGACACCTTCCCCCTCCGCAAGGATGAGATGGTGCTGCAGCAGCAGGCTGGCCAGACCTGTCAATCATAAACGTCCCGGACCCTCGGCGCGGCTCCGTGGACTGTCGGCCATCTTTGATCTTTTTTTTTTTTTCCCTCGTCCTTCAACTGACAAATGACAAGGCCGCCTCAGATCCTCCGTTTTATATCGCCACGCCACATCCACACTCCTACATTGTGTGTGTGTGTGTGTGTGTGTGTGTGTGTGTGTGTGTGTGTGTGTGTGTGTGTGTGCGTGTGCGTGTGTGTGTGCGTGGTGTTGATGATCTGAGGCTGATCTAATTGAAATGGGTCACATTTTACGGTCACATTGATTCCTGTGTCTTGTCTCGCTATATATTTTATATTATATTATTAATATTCTCAAACCAGAAATATGTCTCACTGTTTTTTACAAACTATTTTTACTGTATGAACTGGAAAACTTTCCCGCCTGTCCAATATTTATGTCTCACTCTTTGAACAAGTACGTGTGTGTGTTTGTGTGTGTGTGTGTGTGTGTGTGTGTGTGTGTGTGTGTGTGTGTGTGTGTGTGTGTGTGTGTGTGTGTGTGTGTGTGTGTGTGTGTGTGTGTGTGTGTGTGTGTGTGTGTGTGTGTTATGTACAGAACATCTGTACGTCTACGTCTGAATTCACAAACACTGATTAAAACTGTGCAGTGCGGAGGACGGTGTCTTCTGTGTGTCCCGGCGAGAAACAGAAACGACAGATCTTATGAGGATGAAGCAGAAGATTCACGGCACAAAATCTCCTTCTTATGAAGTCAATAAAAATGATAATTTTCTTTAATGGGAAAAAAAAAAAAGACAAAAGACGCCCTTGCGGAGAAAGAGATTCTTTAGGTATGAGTCAGCTCGCCATTTCAGCTGAAACTATTTTTACAGCCTCAGCAGGAGTCATTAGAGTGTGGACTTCAGGCTTTTATTCAAAGGTTTCATTGACTTTTTGATGGAGTGCAAATTAGTTTCTCATTCATTCTCCCCTCAAGTTTGATATTAAACCCGTTTATTTCTCACTGATTCATCTCATCACATCAGACACATAGGACAGTGAGCTTCACCCTTCTGCAGTTACTTTAATGATATTTTTAAGACTTTATGCATTTATGGACTGAGGGAAGAAAAAAAAACACACAGTAAGAGCCTCAAATATAATCTGGACTAAACTGCTGTCATATGTGAACATCATCTTTTTACCTAGATGTTTTTTTTTTTTTAAGACTTTACGTCTTTTTCGTCTGTCTGATCTTCAGACAAAACACTTATGAGACGACCTGTTTACCACATTCTACTGCAATTAAGTAACACAGTACATGGAAATCATTCACATACAACTCAAATAGAATAGGATCGACCTCAACAACAATAGAAATAAATGAATTAATTCCTTAAATCAGATCAAATAATAGAGTCAGCACAGCTAATATTGCACGCGGTGGTGTCACTCCTGAAGTGTTGAGCTGAACTGAAGCTGCTCCTCTTGTCCAGCTTCAATATTGTGCAGAGGACGTCGTCACGTCACGTCACGTCGTCCACAACCGCTATAAGTTTATCCCCTGAGCCGTCCTCACTCCGTCCAGCCACTGAGCCAGCTTTCTGTCGTGTGTGACAAGCTTCCCTGGGCGCTTCTTGTATTAGACAATAGGAGTTATTGTGCTCAGTCAGCAAATATATTTCATAAAGGACAGAGCAACTTGAAACTTGACTCCGGGGGCGACGACCCTAATTTGAAAGAGAAGGAATACTTCTGAATTGGTGTAATTTATGTCTGCAGTGCAACTTGTCTGCTTGAATAGTTGCCCGTCTTTGTGGTTCACTACTCTGGGATTACATTTATCCGTGTTTACTGAAGTGAAGGATTTTAATAGAAATCACATTATCACAAAACAAATAGCAATGCAAGAACTTGAAAGATGACAAAATGAATTCTTGTAAAATTGAGGGTTTTTTTAAATTTATTTTTTAATCAAAACACATTTATATTGAGCTGAAATGGAAAGAACTTAGATCTAATATAGACGTGAAGGACTAGGCCATAGGTTAAAAAAACAAAACCTGCAAGTGATGACAAGGTGCTCAGTCTGGTGTGATAATAACTGCAGTGTAAAAAGCCCCAGTGGTGCTCGTCTGGGAATATTTCTCCCACCACAACAAAAACAAAGTCAACATGCAGTCTATGGAAAGATGTGTTTATTTCAAAATATTCTCATTACACATTTGGGACAAAATATGCTTGAAAAATGTGATATTGATGCTTGGAAACCAGACACAACAGAGGGAGTTCATGCTGTACATGGAGAATTTCTTCAGTGACCGGCGGTTTTTGCAGGAGCTCCGGGTAACACCGTTTGCCGAGGACAAAAAAAAAAATTGGCATTCCACACGGACAATGGTCGCTTCAACTTGAGAATTGCTTCTGTGAATTGATTCATCTCAGGACTGTGGATGGCAGAGCCCCCCCCCCCCCCCCAGGCGACAGAGACGAGGTCGCTGTCTGACTGTCGCCGGCTCATTATTGGGGGGGGGCTGAGATGAAGGCAGCTCGCCTCGGAGCCCAGTCACTCCACGACATGCAGGATTTCTTCACACCTTCTTCTCTACGTGTGAAGTGATGTCAGTATCAGTGCTTTTATTTAACCTCTTTTTTTTTTGTTCTTCTACCTCAGTTTTGTCTAATACCATGCAGTTTCTATTACCACACTGATACAGTGTTCGGCTAGTTTACATCGAAGCTAGTCTAAGTTTGCACTTGGTCTAGAATTTGTGCTACAGTTATTTAATTAAATTTTTTTCATTTCTATGCAAACCAAGGGTGGAAAATAACCCCGCCCACGTACTGTCCTTTTCATATCTTGTAGTATTCATGTAATCTTTAGGTTAAAAACAACCCATTATAAAGAAATCCACTGAAGTTCCACACAGCCTAACTAACAGTTGCAATTCCACTTTCTACCACAAGATGGTGTAGTGAGTATTTGTATCACACGTCCTGAAATTACTTGAACATAAGAAACAGGTTTGAAGACAAATTTCGGAAATAACTCACTACTGCCCCTGTGCACAAAGGTGAGATTTCTTAAATCTGTCATACTGTATCTTTTAATGACAAATTGCAGGAATTTAACAATATTAACTTAATTCAGCATATTCATTTAACAAAATGTAACAATAATTCTCGTTCAAATGCAATCAAACTGTTGTAAGTTAATGTAAAAATGTAAAAAACAAACAGCCTTTTATGCCCCTTCCATTGACTTGAAGGCAATCGCAGCCAACCTTAGAGGCCAGTTGGAGGATCTTCAGCTGATACAGCCCACCTTCAAGCACTTTAATTCCTCCTTAACCGTTAAAGGGCACTCATTAAGAGACCCAAAAGAGACACTTTTTAAACACCATTTAAAGGGTATTCCAAAGGTTTTTCAATTTAAAGTTGCAAAAATAACACTTTAGTACAGTTATGTGACAATTGTTGGTTATCAAGTCAGGGAGACAAATAAAACTGACCAATATCACACACATTTAATGACTAATGGTCTAAAAATGTCAAAATTGATAAAAAAATTTTTTTACTGGATGTCTGTGAATGACTATTAAATGTCGTTTGCACATCCAATTCCTTACTACCGTCCGACAATATTTTGTTATTTGCAAAACATTTGTCACGTTAAGCGCTAACAGGCTAAGAGGTGCCTTTTCAAAGCAAAGAGGCCAACATTCTGTTAATATACGAGAAGTTTAAAATGACATGTTTCATGCTTTATCATTGTTTACATAATTTGTAAGAATCAAAACTATCGTTTCACGTCTTCAGTCGTCCGCTTCTTATTTCGCGTTGCGACAAAAAAGAAAGAAACGAGAAAATTACAAAATATGGTCACACTTCGGGTAAATACATCTGTGAAACAGAAATTGTAGATTCCTGGCAGTTTGCTATCGGGAGATGATTAGCAACACCTTATTTTGACGTTCATACTGAACATACCACTTGGCTTTACGCACTACACCATCTTGTTGTAAAATGTAGTATTACGGGGTTAGAAGGGCTCGGACTAAAGTAAATAAACTCAAAGCAAATATATCAGGAGGACTTGTTTTGGTTTGGTGAGTTTAGATACCTTTTAGGTGCATTAATCAACGATAATGACACAGAGTCAAAGGCTTGTAGTGTTACAGAGTGAATAAAAAAAACCCCAACTTAATTATACAGCATGTGCCTACGCTCCAACAAATATTTCTACTCATCGAGAATCGGAGCAGTACGACGAGTCGTCACTTTCCACCCCTGGATACGACTCTTCACGAGGAGATGGATCTCAGCATGACATGTGCTTCACATCAGCTCACTAACAAAGGGAACGTCTCCACGTCGTTGATCGGTGCCTCGTCTGACGCCTCACTGGACGGCCTCCGCCGGCTGTGGCTACATGCAGAAATGACTCGCGGAGACGAGGACGGACACACCGGGAGCCCGCTGGGTACAGGGGGTCACGCGCCACGTGTGTTTTTCCATTAACGGCGGTACTGGAGGGCAGAGGGGGGGCCACATGGTGGGAGAGTGTGTAAGGCTTGACTGGCTGCTGTGGACAGAAGGATCGGAGTGGAGGGAAAGGAAGTGGGATGAGTCTCCTCTCCTCCGTGGGAGCGTTCCAGCCCTCAACCCTCCATGTTTTTTTTTTTCCCCCTTTCTTTATTTTCCTTGGCCTCCCCACTTCTTTCCCATATCTCCCCCCCCCCCCCCCCCCCCCCCTTCCTCTCTCTGTTATTCTCTTCTGTCCCCGTCTGCCTGTGCTCCAGTCCGGCTCATGTGCTGCACTTGCGCATGCTGGATCGCAGCATCAGCGTGCACTCATGAGGGATTTCTGGGTTTTCGATCATGCGCTGCCACAGCCGCTGTTCTTCTCCGGACGAGTCCATCCAGTCCACCTCGTTCCCGTAGCTTTTGCCTTGAGTGGAGGAGACACAAACACGTGGGTCTTTATTTGTAGTGAGTTTCGGATCCTACAAATGCATCTGAAGTTTCGCGGCCTGACAAAGACGAACCCTCGACGGCTTCGCGGCAAACAGCCTGCGAACATTTTCGGTTTAACAACAAACACAGAATACAGCCGAAGTTTTGCAAGCCTGATATTGATTATTCATGTCCGTCCTGCTCATTTGTCTCTTTATGATTGATCTCCAAACCTGGATTGGTCCAGATGTGACGACAGCTGCTGCTAGTTGTTGCCCTGCAGAGGGTTTCTTCGTGTTAAGAGCAGGTTTCCCCATAATCTGTGGCTTCTAAAAGCTCATGCAACATTTTGTATTTTACTATAAAGTCTTCACCTTCACATGGCTGGTGTTGTTGGATGACTGTGTTCTCCCTTCTATGCAAACATGATTTAAGTGAAGTGACATAATCTTGTGTTTTTATCATCATAGACTCCCAAGGTGCTCATTCACATTCACTGTATGTGTAGTTATTCTGAAGGTGATACAAGATTTATAAAGCATTGCAGTGAAATGTTCCTTTCAGTCATGTTGAAAATAAAAGTAAAACGATCATATTTCACAACATCTAAATGCTCCTGACATCCAAACTACTACTTCTGAGGTTTTGTGAGACAATTCATGGAAAAAAAAAAAAAAAAAACCATGGCAAAATAATCAAAAGATGTTCCAAAGCAGAGAAATGGCCCCCTCTTTCCATTGCTCACACAGTGTGTTTTTCTTTTAAATATGGTATCTGGGGGAGGAATAAACCGTCTCCTGGTTATGCTGACGCAGCAGTTTGGCTTAAACATGCACAAACAGGCTCTAACATCAGCCTCACCAGGCTTCTAGCAACTCTGACCTCATTTTCTTCTCTCATTCTTCATGCCAGCGACTCAACAAGGTGCGAGAAACGTTCCTCAGAGGCTTCCATCAATATTGACGTGACAACACAATGCAGCTGCTGCAGATTTTCACATGCGTGGTGTAAATCTTCAGTTTGAGCCCACCCCAAAGGAGACCTAATGGATTATGATGGGGTGGCTGTGGCGGGGGCTGAGTTTGAGTGATTGGAGCTTTGTGCCACGGTGCATTATCGTGCTGGAAGCTGATGCCACAAGGAGAGCAAAAGTACTCAGATGGTCTGCGACGAGCAAGTATCTAAAACATCATCACACTACAAGGATAAATAAATAAATTGTGGCCAGAGTTTTTAAAGCTGACATAAGAGATGCCCGGTGTGAGCTTTTTCCTCCCATTGCCCTTTTGTTTCAAAGCTCAGCTCAGTATGTTGTGCATCCAGACATGATGTTGAACATTCACTTCTGACATGTTACAAATCACATCATTCCCCATGAACCTTCAATAGGACTGTGCATGAAAATATATCAAAAACCAATGAAACCAGCAAACCATTCTGATGACTTCTACATGTCTCAATGCGGCAAACGATATTTGTGTTGGTTTTGATGTGATGACTTTTGTTTGTTTTTTTATTTCCTCTCAAACTTTCCTGAAGGTTCGGGAAGTATAAAAGAAGTGAACTATGAATTATTCCACGAGACAAACAGCACAGCGTCCTCCCTACAGTCTTGAGTAAAGCTCTTTATCCCTTCAAGGACTGAGCAACATTTCAGAGGTTTTAGCTGTTCGTTTGAAATTCGGAGCATTGTGTTGACCTTTAAAGTGAAGAAAATGTGTGAAAATGTCTTTTCTTTCTTTTTTTTTTTTTTTTAACTCCGACAGCAGCATTTCGTGTTTCCTCACCTGTGCCGGCTCCCAGCCGGACTCCTCCCAGGAAGACGTTGCTGGCCAGAGCCTCTTTGTCCCACACGGTGAGCTCCAGGCAGACGTTGTTGAGGTCGCCGGGCTGCAGGCCGCAGTACGTGAAGGTGTGGTTCCACTGCGGGTTCACGGTGCGACGCTCCGCCGCCGTCTTGTGCTTGGTCGACTTGTTGCTGTCGGGTAGGAGGTACCTGGGGACAAACACACACAACCTCACACCTCAGTGCTCGAGATCACGGTTAATTAATGGCGCACTGTGTGAAATGATGATTTGCATTCGCATAATTTACGATTTCATATTATAATGACAAAATGAGATTGATGAGAAGCAAAAAAAGAGAAATAGATGTGAAAGAGATAGCATAAAAGTTGCAAAGACATTCAAAATAATCCTAAAATACAACTTTAAAGATGCAGAGACCATGAGAACAACAAGAAGAAACAAGGGAATCGGAAAACAAAAACAAAAAAACCCACCAAAAGGTGCATGAAAAGTATTTAAAAAAGCAACAAAATGAATCAAAAAAACCTCAACAACAATCAAATATTCTCTCTTGTAATACAACTGCAGGCAGAAAAGAACCTGGGAGACACAAGTAGTATAAATAAATGTCCACAAAATGACATTTGCACAATAACTCGCAAAACTAAAATCTTCCGAATCCATTTCAGTCACCAATTGACCACAAACAGGTAAAGTACACAACAGCTAAACAACCAAGTTCGCATTTAGAAATAAACAAAGATAAACAAAAGTCTTATGAAAAGAATTTACAATACAGAGAAACAAAAACAAAGATACAAAACAACCAAACATAGACACAAAACCATTATAAAGAGACAAAATATTTACAGGCACAACTAGAAACCATCACAAAACTAAAATAAAACCAGAGAGACAAAAACCTACTAAGAAACATGAAACAACCAAAGAGAGACTCAAAACTTTTACAGACACACAAAAATAATCTTAAAAAGTAAACAACACAAAACTAAAAATGGACACTAAGAGGTGAACAGCTAAAACAAATCTACAGTGACTCACTACAGACAAAGAGACACAAAACATCTACAAACAAATAGAAATACACAATTGAAAGCAACAACAAAACCCAGAGAAAATGACACAAAACTACAAAAAAAGAAAACAAGATAACTACGAATACAACAGAGTGAGATACTGTTTTATATATTAGCTCAATATATAAAATAGCATCTATGATTCAGGCTTTAAAGTCACAGATAGCAAATAGCACAAAATGTGTCATTTTGAATTGGTTATGATTTTGGACGTGTTGAACTAATAGAATGAAAAGAGACTCTCACCCTTTCACGAAGGGGTCCGAAGTGCCTCCGGACTTGACAGCGGTGAGGTTTTTGGCTCCTTTGACCAGCAGCTCTACCATGCCCCCTTTAGGCAGGGTGAAGCTGCTCGTCTTCTTCCCTCTCAGGAAGCTCTTCTTCACTGCGGCGGCCAGGCGGACACATATATTAGAAATACTATGTGTGCAGGTTCAAAATCGTTTAGGAACTCAAACACTTTGATGCACTCAAGTTTATAAAGAAGTGCCTCCAAAGTGCCTAATACTATTTTAATGAGGAGTTTATTGAAGTTATCCCGGAGGCTTCGTTTCTCGGCTCCGTTATAAATAACATTTGAACACATTACCAGCAACAAAGCTGACGCGTTTAACTGATATGGCTTTTCAAAAAAAAAAAAGGCTGACTGAGTTTGCAAAAAGTGATAGATTATAATAAATTAATTGGAAAAACTCAGCAGGCTGGATAAGAACAGCAAGAACATTTATATAATAAGAATGAGCCATTTTTTTTTATCCTTCTTTATCTCATTTCCATCTCATTGTTAGGATTGAATGAAACACAACTCTTTTATAATCTCTTCTGTTTCCTCTCGCCTGCTCAAGTTGTTATTTTGTTACTGATTGTTTTGCTTCACCTTTATGACAACCTTCCATTTTATAACAACATATAAAGTTCTACAAACTAAATATGAGGGGAACAAAAGCCAAATATTTTTTTGTTTGGCAGAACTCTACACCTTTACATGAGCTTTTATTATTTTTATCATCTTAAAGGTTAAACATGTTCTGCAGCTCGAGACACATTTTATTTGGTAGAAAGGGTCAAGAACGGTTCTTTTAGTGGTTAAGGTTGCAGACATATATTTCTGGGTTATATTTCTGCATGGTGCAGCCATGTTTTTTGTTTTTTCGTGCACACGTTCTTTTTCTTCACATATTCATTCAGTAATTGGCTCCGAGGCCGGAGAACCAATTAGATTCAGAATAATTAAAACGATCGCAGCCCCAACACATGAGCGCCCCAATTAAAACAGCCACAAATATGATTAGAAGCCTCTCTGAGTAACAAAGATGGCGTGAAATATCTCCTCTGTGATCTTCTGTTGTGGTTATTAACTCTGAACTCCACTGGAGATGCCAAACAAAGCTCAAATAGCTTCTTGATGAAGTTGCAGGTGTGTTGATGCTTTCCAGATGACAGTGGTGACCTTTTAATTTGCCGTGGTGAGGGGGAAATCTGTCAGCATTAATGAATCAAAGAGCGCCGTGATGGTCAGGGCTGCATCATGAGCATAACCAAGAAAAGAAAAGAAAAACATCCCTGTAAGTCTGAGCCGACTCGACTCCGCGTTTTATAATGAGCCCAGATTGAGTGGGAGAATCCAATCTGAATTTCCTATTTCTGACCACCTCTACTGGAGGATTTCTTCTTTATTCTACATCATGTTTAGAAGCCTGAGCTGTTACACAGCGACTCGCCCAGAAAGGGAGATAGAACCACTTTCTAACAAGAGTTACAGCCTCCAGGTTCCAGCAGCAGTTCGCATTAATGTCTGACTCATGCAATATATTTTGAGGACTGTCGAGAGATGAAGTAAAAAAGTATTACAAATATGTTTTGCGAAGAGAAAGCGAGAATCCCACAGCTTCGGGGGAAGCGGTGACTCAAGTCAAACTCCCAAGGTTGGTGGTTTAATCCCTGTTGGGAATGCAATGCACAGCAGTACTTTCACACACTGTCAAATATACCACAGGACTGTTAAAGTTATATATTGCCGTATAGTACTATCTTACATAGTGTAATACTGTCAGCAATACTATACAATAGCACTGTCACCAATATCTTTTATACAGTCAGACACATTTTTTGATCTCAAGTGGGCCGAAACAGTAAAATAAGAGCATTAGAACATTTTCATACGCATTTTTTGCACAACTTTTTATGTTTTCCTTCGTTTTGGTTCAAAGATTTAAAAATGTGTTTTAAAAAAAGGTTTACATTTAAATATATATTTAAAAAGACCCGAGAAAGTTGAAAACAATGTAAAGATAAATAAGTGTAACGTCAACGCCATGTTATTGTATAGTAATAGTAAAGTCAACTGTACCATAGTACTGCCAAAGATACCACAGTAATGTGTAAAAAAACCAACTAAAATTAAAAACTAAAGCTGCATTATTGTCAACTATACTATAATATTGTCAGAAATATCACTGTATAATTAGAAATACTGTAACATAAAGTAAGGTACAGTAAATTCACATAATATGCAGTCGAGGATATTATTGCACTAAAAAATGTAAAAGAAACGTCGTCCTCTGCCAGTCACACACACACAAAGCTAACCTTATATGATAACCTTATATGATTTAAATTTAATTAGAAAACAACACCAGACTTCTTGTTTCCACCATCGTCTGTATATTTCTTCATACTTTGTCATCTTTTGACATTTACTACGTTCTTCCCATGCTTCAATATCTCCTTTGACCTTTTCGTGACACTGACTGAGAGAAACTGTGTATTAACTGCCAGGCTGCCGATAAGATTTATTAATTTAAGTTAACTGAACTATGACGGTACAAAATGTGCCCGAGACGAGCGTGGGGATATTTCTGATGGGCGGCCCCAGTTCACCGGATTGGACAGCACTTTTTGGGGCGGAAAACGACACAGAATCCATATCAGAATTGTTCAAAAATGAGTCATTTTCAAGTCTTTCACACAGTCTAACGATCTGATTTTTAAAAAAAATCTTTCTTTTCCATGTTGTTTAAAGTCTCATAATGGCAGATTTATCTTTACTTGATTTAACTTCAGAGGATAAACACCTCTGTTAGTGCAGCTCCTTGCAGATGGACCAGTTGACGATCATCTTAACATCTTTGGCAAACAGCTGGACCGCAGTCGAACAGCAGCGGTTTGAAATAATTGGGGGGGGAAAAAAAATCGGGGAAAAATCTGAAAGCTATTTGTATTCTCTGCGGTCAGGTGGTGGTCGGGAGCATTTAATTTGAGCTACAACTGGGTCAGGAGCTGTTATAAATAACCCTGTTAGCAATCAGCGAGTCGATGGTGGGTCACTCATTATAACAAACTCACGCTGTGGAGCCAAATGCTGTTGAATCTCTGAAGTCGCTTTTGGAGTTTACCGACTGGCCTGACGCTTCCAAAACAGTAGTTTTGCTCTTTTTGTATTTTAATTGATCTATTTTTTTTGCTCAACACATACTTGTTGTATACATACATATTGTAGCTGCTCTTATCGATCATTTCACCTGATCTCCGCTCTCTCCTCAAACAACAGCTACGTCCATGGATCTTCTCTGATGTTCGTTTCTCCACCTTCAACCTCCAATATATTCCATCCTCAGTATATGTCAGAACCATCTCAACCTCACCTTGTATATGAAGGGATCATTTTAAATTTTGTACATACTGTAAGGATTATTTTTTTTAACCTCACTTTAGAAGTATTATATGAATAAACCTCGTCACATCTTAACAGCTTTACTGTGAGTTGTAAATGTATGGAATGAACCTGATTTATTTCAAATGTAAATTAAAATATGGCTCCAACGCAATTATACAAGGAGTGTGGGGAAGTTCTGAAGGTACCTTGCACTTGGTCCAGAGGCAGCATGAGGTTCTTTTCTGCAGGAATGTACTTCAACACCACGGTCAGCTCCCCTTTGTACTGCATGGTGGAGTCAATACAGCTCTCCATCTGCTGCCAACAGAAACCATCAACATGTCTGAGCCTCCTGTCTTTTGTGCGTACAAGGTGAAAGACAGAAAGGTACAAAAGGATATTGATCTTCTTGGGGACATATTCATGGCCAACTGTAACACTACATACCGCTCCATCCCGTCACTTGGTTTGATGAGCAGCATTTCTGCACCGTTAAACGTGGAAAAAAACCCAAATCTGTTCAAAAAGAAGAATATAAAGCATGCTGATTCTGGCTCTCACCTTCGGCTGCAGGGTGTACCAGTCCTCCATCTGGGAGTCGAACTCCCAGGAGTCAAAGGTCAGCTCCACCTCTCCCAGGAAGCTGTTGTGTCCGAATCGGTCGTGATGCCACACGGACACCTGCAGGGTTCGCGTCTCCAGCTGCGAGTGGCTGATCACATACTAGAAATAAGAATAATCGCACACACACACACACACACACACACACACACACACACACACACACACACACACACACACACACACACACACACACACACACACACACACACACACACACACACACACACACACACACACACACACACACACACACACACACACACACACACACACACACACAAACCCCTCATCAAAATGCATGCTGTTTTAAGATCACTCAAGTAATAATGATGTTTTGTATTTGATCCACAAACCCTCAGATTTTCATTGAAAACAGGATTGATGGTGTTGGCCTTGATGCTCGTCTTCCTCTTGCTCTGCCGGGACGTATCAGGCAGCAGGTACGTCTTCACATAGCTGCAGAATGAAACGCATCACGACCCAGTTCAACAGCGTGGAACGATGTAAACACTCATTATTCTTTATTTCTCCTATTAGTGGCAAACAGTGGAATGAAAACAAACAGTATAAAGTGATAAGTACTGGGAGAGAGAGCGAGAGAGAGAGAGTAGAAGAGAAGATACAAGAGTAAAGAAAAGAGACGGAAAAGGAGGGATTGGAAAAGAATGAAGGATGAAAATATGAGAAAGAGATGAAGAGAGTGAAATGGGGGGAAAGCAACAGGAGAAGAAAAGCAAAGAGAGAGAACGAGAGGAATTAGGAAAAAGATGGAGAGGTGTGTTGAGAATGAAAAGAGAGGAAGAGATCATGTAAAAGAGAGAGACAGAAAAGCAAAACAGAGTGAGGGAAGACGTGTGGGGAAAAGAAGAGACATGACAGGAACAAAACCAGAGAAAGAAAAGAGTTTAACAGGGTGTGAGAGAGTGAAAGAATAGAAGAGTGAGTATAAAAAGACGAGCAGTGATGAAAACTGTTGATGGTGTGATTGATGTTGCATTTAATCACATTTCACCCTTTAAATCTCATCACAGTTGAGCCAATAAAGTGAAGGTGGAGCTTTTTTCTTCTCTAACGAGCAACATGGTTCTTTGAATACTTTAAAATCTGAGCTGAAAAGTCCTGCATTCTCCGACGAATAAGATGAGATACCACCACTTTTAAAGATAATAAACAAGCTTCAAATGCGTTTTGTTTTTGCGATCTTGTTCGCCGTCTCTCTCACGCGTCTGTGCGCTGCTTCCTCTCGTCGCCGGTTGCCAGGTTGTGACACTCCTTCACCACCACGTTGAGAGCGCCGGTTTTGTAGCTGTAGCTGATGTTGAGCAGGATCTCGCCGCTCACCCTGGCGTTGCCATAGTCACCGGTCTCGCTGTACATGCTCATCATGCTGTTTATGCTGCTCTGTGAGGCCAAACGCCGGAGATGTGAAGGGGGGGGGAGGAGGAGGAGGAGGGGGAGAAACAAGAGACAGAGGCCGGGACGATGAAGAGTATGACACTGAGCTGATGAGATACAGCGGAAATAAAAACTGCCGCGGCTCCTCATGGACAATAAAATCTGGCGGCAACATGGGGTTCGGTGAGGTTTGTGTCGTGCCTTTACAAAATGAAATGTGTTTTGTGTGCGCTGTCATGACATCAAGTATCATTTGTGTTTTCAGCAAACAGGGATCAGGAGACTGTAAATTACTATCCCGAGTGGGAAGACGCCTTCTTCTCAGCAGTGAATGACAAATGTTATCAGATGAGAAACAGCAGAGCTTTTCCCGTGTCTGAAGAGTAAAAACACCATTTCAATGGTGGATTAATGGACAGAGGCATAAAGTAAAGAGTGACGTGACACTGAAGACACGTGGAATTACATCTAGAATGTTCTCATTTCAAAACAGGGCAGGATGTAAAATTCAAGTCGTGCAACTCTTGTGCATTAGGAGGCAGTAATGAGCCACTTCTAGACTGTTTACATATTTACATGAGCTCCTGTGTTTATTCTTCAATCTGAGATTCCTCCCCAGGTGCTGGAGTTTGCCGGTTGCCAAAATTATGAACTGTACTTGTGTTAATGTAAAATGCATTAAAGTTATTGTAATGAGGGTCTTCCCCCCCCCCCCCCCCCCACACACACACACACACACTATCTAAATGAAGAGATATTCCATACTGTACTTGAAGTGTACTTTTATGTGACTTGCATTGATAGTAATCGACAATAGAAAACATACATTGATAACAGACGAATGATAATAAAACCATGGGTTCCTGTCAAATTTTGAATGAAATTCAATGTTCCTATCTAAACTAACAAAAACATCAGTGCCAGAGCTTGAGATTATGACACGGTTATTATAATTAGAGGTTGGTAGAGTTTCTAGGCGCAGAAGATGAAGCAGTGCTTTTGGCTTCTCCTCTCTTATAGAACCAGCTTCCAGTATCATTTTTCACTATAACTTTTAAGATCAGGGTTAATATTTTCCTATTTGATAGGCTAACAACTCGGGTTGATTCATGTGGTTTCCACTGCGCCTCTCCTGTGGTCTGCTTTCTTCTGTCTTCTGTCTTATTCTGGAGGTATTAGTAATTGGTAAAACAGCATTTGTAATGTGTGGTTCCTCCTCCGATCGCACCACAGCATTTTGATTATTCATGCCTGTTGTTTACTTTGTTCTTTTTTTTACCCTGAACTTTTTTCCTTTTTATTATTATTCTAACACCGGCTGGTTGCGGCGGATGTTCTCACCTCTGAATCAACTGGTAAAATAAAGATTTCCCCATTAACTGCAGGCTATGCTTGCACAGGCTGGACTGTTGGGTCCTCCATCTACATTCTTTCAGAACGTCTTCAACTAATTATGTTATATTGAAAATATAATGAAATATATAATTCAGTCTTTGAAACAGGAAGGAAATATTCATGAGAACTATCAAAGTGCTTTTTCTTTTTTCTTCTTCTTTGACTAATGGGCCAAACTGTAAAAAAAAAAAAAAAAAAAGAAAGACAAGGAATTGACGACTTAAGTGGCACAGAGGCAGCAAAACAACTATGTTTTCTTTTTCTGTGGGAATGGCTGAATGAATCCATTTACATTTGATCACAAAACAGTGAAAAGTGAAGTCTGCTTCTATCAAATAACAAGCAGAATGAAGAAAATGGACATGAATCAAACAAACAAGAATATGTAGCAAAACCCCCAAATAGCAACCAAGCAAAAATATAGTAGAAACAGTGGAAGCTGCAATCGGTGCAAACTTTTAATGGGTAACTACGAAACATATTAGCCACAGGCCACATTTTACTGCCCCCCATTGTGCACCTTGCAAAAACCTATTCCACAAAGAAAAGGCTTCAAATCTTTTAAAGCCACAGCAGGTAATTAGGTCTGGAAGGGTTTTCTGGTGGGAAGCAGGAAAACATGACAGCTGCAGCTCAGGACTGTATTAAAAAAACAAAAAAAAAACAACCCTAATCCAGTGATAATAACAATGCCTGTACAGGAAGCACGCCAGTGAGGAAGCCACCAATGGAGCCATGCTGTGCCTTTTTTGTTAACAACTGGAAAGTCTACTGCCACTGATTTCCTGCAGTACGCCAGCATCATGAATGACTGGTTTAATGCGAGGAGCTGAAGCTCCAGCCACATTAAAGAGATATGAGCGCAAACACATCCTCAACATGCAGATATATTCACATGCTGGAATATTCAGGATCAATCTGTATAATTGAATGATTCATGGATTATTTACGCTTCGGCACTTTGCCGCTTGCCGCACCTTCACTCCCTCGTCACGTGGAGGTGAATACGAATGCATGCACAAAAAGCCCCGAGATGGAAGACTTACAGTCTCAGCGTCCGAGTCGGGGACATTGAGGTACCCCCACCTTCGCTCTGAGCCGGGGGTTGAAGACTGGATTCATTTCAGAGACAGAGACATGAAGAAGTGATGAGAAGAAGCAAAAAGGAGAAAAGAGAGAGCTTTTCTGAAGTGTTAGCGATAGAGGCAGACCCTCGGCACAGGCCCCGACTCCGGCAGGAAACCCCGTTACACGCGGTTACCATGGCGATTATCAGACGAAAACCACAGAGATTACAACTCATCTGGAATCAGCTGTGAAATCAACACGGATGCAGTAAACACGCAAGTGTGGCCAAGCGTGCCTCACTCGTGTTCGCACACGCAATATTTCTTAGCTTTTTGGAAGAAATAAAGTAAATACGTTCAGTGATCAATCAATCCAGCAAATTTCATGCAGGTCAGAACAATTCAAACTGTTAAGAAGGGAAAATAAGGAAAGACAAGACAAAATAGAACAACAACAAAGGGAAACAGAGATCATTTAAATGAAAAAACAAAAACCTTAAGCAAGCAATCTAATTAAAATTAAACAACGAAGTCATCAAATTGATGTGAAAAACCAGAGAAAATAAATTAAAACACACCAGCCCCACCAAGGAAAGGTAAAGCTGATAATTATAGCCAGATGAAAGTGAAATCAGGACAGTAATATAGAGAGAGAAGTTCAGAAAGACAATATTTCATCACCGACAACCACACTCATATTCACACTTATGGACAATTAAGAGTCAGACATTAACCTGAAAAACATGTTGTTCGGTAAAAAAAAAAAAAAAAAAGAATTATAATAATAATTCAAAGTTGAACTGAATGGATGTGGCTTTTTTTTTGGAGAATAACTTAATTAATAACATTCTCTATCACGTGTCTCATTGCCATTCATATTCACACTTTGTCCTAATCCTCCTTCATTCGTGGTTTATGAAGCTCCAGGACCACCAGCTGCTCTCGTCGCACTTCACTGAGCTTCCATCCACGTTTATGCTGTCGAAACGGTTGCAAGGTCAAACGTGGAGCTGCAGCCGGGGGAGCGTTTTGATTCCAAGCCACTTTAAAGAAGACGAGCTCAACTCGTAAAAGCTTCTTTCACTGAGTCACTGGGGGAGGAGCAGTCTATCGGCCAGTCATTGAAATATTTTTAGAGTAAAATAAATGCTATTATTTGTAATAAAAAAACAAACATTTGTAAGGTGTATAAACTAAACAAAATGACATATTGAGTCTTAAGGAAGCAAGAAAAGTCATGTGTGATAACTTGCCCAGTACAGGATTTAACACGGGGCTCAAAATGAACCTGCTGACTTGCTGTGAGAAGTGAGAAAGGTCTCGTCTCCTTTCCGCAATATCAAGTGTAGAAGTTCCTCGTAAAGTGATCAGATGTGTGCCGGAGCACGTTGTGTGCAGACTGGTGACCCACCCTGGGCGTTTACACCAGATGTGTGTGTAGACGATGGGTCAGTGAAGCAGCTTCTCTGTTCCAACTTATAATAGGACCTGTACACTGTCAACTAATATCAGTATTTAGTTCATATTTTCACTGTTTCGGTATGTTAATTTATCACGTGATTTCTTGACTGTTAGCTGAAGAATTGTAGTGGATAACATGAATATCTGCTTTGCTCAAGTGGAAAGTACATGTTTATTTACTATTGTACTTCATAGTATTATTACATTGCAGTGTAATTGTGCAGCGTTTCACTTCATTAGATGGGTTAATTGGTTCCTACCTGCCACTGTTCAGTGAGGAGAGGTTAAATGCTGTGCAAACAAGCTGCACTCCGAACAAATATTATTAAATGTTGTAGCCAGTTTATTACCCACAGCCCAGAACAACTGACACCTACAGTCCAAAAAGAGGGTTACATTCTAATGAAGTGACTGTTAAGCTGTTTAAGGGCTTCTTCTCAATAGCTCATTGCAACCTGCGCCACAGATTTGGTTATTTTCAGAGACAAGACTTAGTTGGATTTGCCACAAGGAGGTATTTCATTCAGTAACATGCAAGATATACCCGAATGTGATTAAATGACGTATGAAATCCAGCAGCACATCCACTGCATATTAATGAAATAGGAGAGAACTGAACAAGGCCTCGGCGAAATCCTTGAAAAAGCTCCAACAGATAATGAAAACAGCACGGCTAAATAAAAGCCATTAGCGCCACACTATTTGTGCTGCCATTATCCACACGCCCCCCATCCACGCCGTAAATCACACAACAATGAGCAGACTGCATTAAAGAGTAGTTAACTGAAAGGCTGAAGCATCTGCATAATGCCCCTCATCGTCATGACGGCTGTCCTAACAGACACCGTTCAGACGCTTCTCGTCTGTTTGCTTCTTCTCAAATGACACTCTCATTTACAGACAGTCAGCAGGAAACACGATCCGAGTCGTGACGTCGGGCTGGAGTAAGCACTGGGGCAATTTGAATAACTGGATTATCCAGAGAGCTGCTTTCCAGTTGGCTGGAAGGGAAATTTCAGGAAAATGTTCAACAAGTCGTGAGTAAACACGGGAATCCAGGTCAAAAGGAAAATAGGGTTTTCGTTTGTTGCTTAGAATTAGTGGCTTATGCTGTTACGGATTTCTTTTTTTTTTTTGTGAAAGAAGTGGAGTAAATGATTGTGCTACTTTTGTTTCTCAGTTAGTCCTGTTCCAATTTTACGCCCATAAAAGTATTAGTGTACTGTTTTATTATTGAAATGTGGCTGTGAATCAGTCTAATTCACTCATTAAGTTGAGGTAAAGTCACATTGGATAGTTGGAGGAAGATGCTCTAAAATCAAAATGTCACTTACTCATGAAAAAAAAAAAAAAGATTTATGAGAAAGACTTCCAACAAAACAGCCGAGACTAACAAGAGATACTAAAGCATCATGGCTGTGGATACGCACTATTGTTAATGCTACTGCCGCACATCCTGCTGTGAGGAAAAGCGATTCTGGAAATGCTCCTCCAGCAAACAGAAGTTCTTCAAAACAATAACAGAGCTGCTCTTCAGTGGCGACAGCAGCTTAAAATAATATTAATGTTAATGGAGAAACAGCAGCAGGAACAGCAGCTCTGCTTCCCTCCAACTGTTTTAATCACTAAAACAACAACTATTGTGACTATGCTATCAATTTCATAATGATCACAACATTACATCCAAATCGAGCTCCATTACAGTAACATACAAGTTTATCTCATGTCGTTGACAACATTGATGGCAATATTACATTTGGGGCATGAAGATAGATTCGGTTATCTTAGCCTGCAGCTCGATGCAACAGATTTGATTTCATTATCAATCAGGATGCTTGTAAATTATATTTAAATTTCAACAAAAACAACAACAAAACTGTTGCCTTAATGAAATGATTGCAGGTCGTTGCTGTTTAGAACCATTTGCAATCTTTAAAGCCCGTCTATCTGTACCCAGCGTTTCTGACTCTGTATTGCCTTTATTCTTAGATTAAATAATGTATGATGCCAAAGGAAGCCTACGTTTTTCTTTGTTCCAGGACTTTAAATAGGTGTGGCATATTTTCTTCACCCTAACATTGAGGTATGAAATGTTGATAATCAATCCAAAAATACTCACTTGATACAAGAATACTGTTTGCTCAGAAGTTGGGTTTTCCTCATATCATGTCTTGTCAGTAACAGAGGAACTCTGAAGAGACATATTGCTGATAGAAAACGCAGCATGCGGGCTTCTTGTTGTCAAGGATTTATGAATGGATTTCTTTGACTGTGGCCATCTGTTCAAAAATAAACATCGGAGAATCCAAGCGAGCACAGAAACATGTGGAAAGCTGGATTGTTGGCAGGAAAACAATCGGCAAATAAAAAGATGACATTTTTTTAAAGACTTTGAGGTAAATCTGGTCCATATTTACTGAGTGCGACATTAGCAGACACGCCGTAGAACCTGACACTCCGGCGGTGTTTAGTTTGATCGAAAGCCAATAAGAGAGAAGAACAACACTGAATTCATTTATGGATTTAATTTAGCATCTAAATGTGCCTCATTCATCTACGTATAATCCTTATTTCATCCGCTTATCGCAACTCATCCTTCATTTATACTGAATTATTATAAAGTATATACTAATAACTAACCTGATTCACAGCTTCCTAATCCATTCACCCTCATGTTACATGAAAACACACTAAACTGCACTTCAGAGGACGAAGAGAGCAAAAGATGTTTTCGAGCAACAAAGGTTTGAATCAGTCTTTTCTGATTTTGAACAGTCTGAGTGATGTCTGACCGAGGCCGTGTGTGCAGATAGGAGGTAATTGTGTGGAGAGTTTACAGCACGGAAAGGTCATTTACATGGTAAAGTCAAACTACAAGAAGCCTTTTTCTGGCACTCTGTCCTCCTTCATGATGGAAAACAACCTTCAGCACACGTTTCGCATCACGCTTGGAACCTTACTCGACCTCCATCAAGCCCCAGAACGTGTCTGAGATGGAGAAAAAAAAAAAAAAATCTTCCATTGTGAGCTGAATGTGTGTGTGTGAAAGGGCAGCGCTGGATAATATCAGGAGGTTTGTGCCTGGCCTTAAGTTCATACAAATAAATAATGTATGAAAGCAATATCTCCAAATCTGCTCGAAAAAAAGCTCAACAGCTTAAATCTCACCATTTAAATCAATATTGCAGACTTCTTTCTTTGCAAAGGACCCGTGACATTCACTTCATTAACTCACACAAAGCAACATTATTCTTACACAAAAACAACACAGGCTCTTCATCTCACCTTATTATAATTGAGTCAAGTTAGTTTATGCAAATGCAGCGCGGTTTCGGCGCGTTCGTGACCCGATGCCTCGCAACATGTTTACTCAGTCAACATGAAGAAACACACGCGTGACTCGTGTGTCAGGACATGACATTACGTGTGTGTGTGTGTGTGTGTGTGCAGAGCATGAGCAGGAAACATGCTGTCCTACATACGAGCACATGGACATGTGTGTGAGTTTCAGTGTAGATGTTACCGTTGACACGGCGCTGCTGAGGCGCCGGCTGGCGGACTGGCTGTGGGCCGACATCAGGGCATCGATGTCTTCATCGGCGGCGTCGTCGGAAAATTCCTGCAGATCGCAAATGGATGTCACTCATTTTTTCCCCCCCATAGTGCGTTTCATTGTTAATCATATTCACACATTTAACAATGGAGGCAGCTGCCATGCCAGGTGCTCACTGCATTACAATGGTAGCAGTTTGGGGTTCAGTGTCTTGCTCGACGACACTTGGACATGTGGACAGATAGGGAATGGAACCTGCAATATCCCGGTTGAGAGACGACAGGCTTTACCAAGCGAGAATCGCATTTGATTTTAAAAACATGTGCTGGAGCTTCGGCTGTGAGGAGGGGATGTAGTTCTGTTTTAGAAATTCAATCTCACAAAACCCAACAAACTTTACTGACACGGCACATTTTCCCGAGGCACTTCTCAATTCTAATACCATTCATGTATTCACTCACACACCCGTGGTGTCGGCTGCCATGCAAGGTGCGTCACCTCCATTTGGGCAGGCGGACCGGGGAAACGTGGGGATCAAACTACCAACCTCGGCATTGGAAGACAATCTGCTGCAGCGGCTGAACAAGCGTGCGGGGCTGATATAGGAATATGAATGAGGAAGTAAACAATCGCGTGCGCACTCGGTAAACACGCGGACAAAGCAGCTGTACACTGGCCACCGCATCCTCCACCTGTGTTCGGGCCTACATGCGTTCAGATGCTCGTCGTGCTCTTTGAAGTGAGCTCTGAAGTGAAATTAACATTCAGGCCCACATCTGACGCGTCACGTCGACTTCATCAGCCCACAGATGCCGGGCTTGATGTGGTCGTACCCTGCGGTGTCGTGAGGATTCAAAAGAGGCGTGAAGCAAAAAACACACTCAAAGAGTTTCCAGTGCAATCACGGTGAGTTAGTTGCAGGATTCAAGCCTGCGCTCGGGGGGGGGGGGGTTGATGCTTACCGTTTCATTGAGTCCCGGAACCGAGCGGCTTCTGAGGCTGAGGGCGTCGTCACTGGGCTCAGACCCGGGGGCAGACAGGTCCATCTCTGAGCGACTGTGATCTGTTTGCAGGGAGTGAAGGGAGGGAGGGAGGCGAGTTGCAGAGGAAGAGAGAGGAATGCATTTTTGAGGTAAAACATTGAAAAACCAAAGCAGACGAGCTGGAAAACGGAGCACGGTAAGAAGACAAGGGTTATCAAATCACAACTTTCTCAGCGTTTTCTCTTCTACTTTTTGATGTGGCCTACTTAAAGCGATGAGGGATTTTGCAGCAGGATTGTTGACTGCTTCTGTCCAGGGTTGGTTAACTTGGCACATATTTCACACTGGATGTATTTCTTAGTGGGATTTGAACCTGGACCTTCCAGGTACAAGTTACCTGACTGCTTAACAAACAGTCAACATGCAATTCAAGGAAAAAAACCAAACAAACTTGCTGGGAAGCGTTTCTCATTTCTTGGGGCCCAATTTTACTGAGATCCTGCAAATTGCACGCTCACACAAACAGATTGTGCTTTCACTTTGTGTGCATTTCGCAAATGACGCACGCAACATATATATTTATCTGTTGGTACAACTCCCACCTTTTCGCACGATCTGGAAGAAGCGCCTGTTTTGAAATATTCATAAGGGACAAAGTGAACATGTGCGTTCTTTTCAGCATCTGTCCGATCCTCAGTGCTCCCTGGTGGTTAATCACCTTCAAGTGTGAGCGTGGAGATCAGGCTTTTAATGGCTCATATGTTATCCATGCAGGTTAGAATATTAGAAGTTGTAAGATATTGGACATTACAGATATAACCCCTACCCCCCCAGGCGAGAGAAGAAAACAGGTGTGCTCAGTAATAAACAGAAGAACTGGTGCCGTTGTTCCTGCTCCTCACACAATTAACTTCAATGACAAGTGACTGCCATGTGTAGGAGAGCAGAATCACTGTTCTTCTTCATCCTGATGGACTCCGGATGTGAACTATGCCCCTGCACCAGTGTATGAATCCATCATGACTGACACATTTTGACGTGCGGAAGCTATCTTTAATATAAGACCAGATGCAAAGAGCTGAAAGCGTCTGTTCAAATCGTCTTTCATTGCATCGCCTCTTACGTAAGCGCCTCTTTTTAGCGATATTCTGCGCTCCTGTCTGTCAATTGGGATTGCTCATCCATGTCACATTCACAAACCACGACATTACATAATGAAGGATGGCAACTAATTCAAATTAATGATTAAATAAGGTGAAACTGTGAGACCAAAAACAAGACAGAACATTGCATATGAGAGTCGGGAAAATTCTCTTTTCATTCTCTAAACACACTTTCCGTTGAATGTATTTGTCATCGATTCATGTTCATATGTTTGATGCCTTCTGTGTGTGTGCGTCTCCAAATGTACCACAGTGTGAAACAACCAGATGCAGAGGAAGGAAACCTGACATCCCACCTTAAATCTGCAAAGGAAAATCAATTGACCAAAGACTCAAATGAAGGGATTACTTGAAGTTAAAGCAAAGAAGCGTTTCCAGAGAGATTCTCCACCTGTGATTTTTTTTTGCCCCTTGATTTCACATTTCCCAGTTTTATGAATTATACAGTGGTGATTTGGTGCCCGATGAAGGAGTTCCAGTATCTCAGGGTCTCATTCATGAGCGATGGGAGGAATCGATGGCGAGATCAACTGCAGATTCAGACAGGAGGCTGCAGTCACTGTACTGGACGGCGGTGGAGAGGGAGCTGAGCTGTCGAGCAAAGCTCTCTGTTTACTGAGCCGTCCACATCCCCTCACCTGCAGTCGTGAACTTCAAGTAATGACTGCAAGAATGAGATCCGAGATCGAAGCAGCCGGAATGAATTGTCTTTACAGGATGAGGAGCTCAGAGACACAAAAGTCCAGCCTCCAGAGCGAGACCAGCCAGTTGAGGTGGTTTGTAACTTTGTTCGGAACTTTCAGAATGAGTATGCAACACGCTTTTTTCTTATTGCGCTTTCAAACTGTAGACTTTTCTTCCAAACCAACAGTGTGAAGCTACCTGTTTCCATGGCAAGTGGATGTGATGACAGGAAGAACAACACAGTGGCACAGTTACAGACCCAGAAAGATTCATTAGTCATCAAACTAAATATGTAAGAGGCAATGAAACTGTGACGCCTTGACACAGGCGTCACATCAAGTTTCCTTCAGCCACATCTTTTAGCCAAAGTCAAGTGCTTTCTTAATCATACCAACCATGAAAAAAGCTGTCCATGCTTTTATTGGTTCAAGACTGGACGACTGCAGTGCAATTTATATTGGCGTCCCCGAGTCTTCTATCAGCCGCCTGCAAGTCGTGCAAAAGGCAGCAGCAGCAGCGTCTTTTAACAAACACTCCCAGACGTGGGGGTGTCTACCTGAGCGGCTTAACTTGACAGCACCAAAGTAGAGGTCTGATCCAATCAGCGGCTGCTTGAAGTGCTGAGGTCCAAATACAAACATTGGGGTGACCAATTCCCCCCATGAGATGGGCACCTGGATCTTTTTAAATCAAAACTGAAAACCTGTTAGTAATGGATTTTAGTGCCAAATGGCATGGTGAAATTTATTTTAGATTAATATTTTCATGCTGTTTATTCTATTATCTATTTTTTATTATTATTATTTTACTGCCGTCTCCATTTAAATTCACTGTGTTACTGTTCAGCTTTAAAGCAACAGCCAAAAGGTCACCCTTTTGGCTGATGAAAGGGTTTTATAAATAAATTTAGATTTGATTTGATTATTTGACTGTGTATGAAATGCTCCATAGTAACCCACAATGCATCGCTCAATGAATTATTCAGCAGTTTGTGGTATATCTACAATACATCTTGGTCTGCAGTCAACCTCAAGTGCTTCCACACTGCATTTAGGCTGCACCAGATATCAACTGCTGCCACTGCAAGACCTCGTCTTCCGGCGGCGCTGCTTTAACGTCCAGAACAACTCAGACTAAAAACTGAACTGGTCGGACTATGAGCGTCAGGACCGCAGACCGATACTGACTGAATTTGTACATGCGGATAAATGGCACTTCTTTCAGTTTGTTTGATGATTTAAAATGCATATTTGTTCACAGTGTTTGATTCTTTTTTTTAATAATTCCTCTTGAAGCATAAATGGAATTTCGTTTCCAAAAATCTAGATCTACAATATGTTGCTGTAAATGAACTCATACAGCGCTGCATTTGGAAAGAGTTGTTGTCTGATTGCATACGAGTGTAAGATGAGTATTAAGGCCACTCATGAGAAAAAAAAATTATATGAGGGAGGGTTTTTTTTGTTCCTCTTGTAATTTTGAACAAAAAAGTCAAAATCCAATGTAGACCATTTTTTATTTCTTTTTCAATCTACCTCCTATAATTTTCTATTCTCATCAGTGGCCCTGGTACTCTTCTGTAGGTTGGACATCAGGCGTTTGTGAGTGGAGGTTTTCACTCAGCAGCTCAACAGCTGATGATACCAATCAAAAGCGACTTCGGGATCACTTCTCAGAAGTGATTACCAGCAGAGATAAACCATCTGAAAACGAGAAGGATATCGCGCAGGAGAATATGCTTCAAGAACGGAGAGAGGTCGACACATGAAAGAAGCAACCGAGAGTGATGAGGTGGTGTAAGTTGATAGCGTGGTTTGTGAAGACGTGGCATCCGCCCCTAGCAGAAGGAGCAGTTTTCTCCTTTGTGAGATACTTAACAGGCTGAGTTGGAGAGCTGGTGAGGGTTTTGTTTTTTTTCCAGCCCACAGAGGTGACGTGAGACTGCTGAACATCACGTCTGATGTGATCTGCCGCCTCTAACACATCCTGAAACTGTGACTCAGACACCAAAATGTTTGTGTGCGAACTGCCAAACTGTGAAACGACACTAGCAGTCATGCCACTTCGCTGTGGGAGGGAAACAAACGAAACAGGAGCAAACGGGAGGAAGAAGATTCAAATGACATACCCGATGACACCGAGGCCCTGGACACGGAGATCGTTGGGGTGCCGGCGTCCGTCCTGAGATGGCCGCCATCTTTCCTCTCGGACGCGCCGTCACTGGAGTGGAGGCTGGCGACGCTCTCTGCTCCGTCAGGCTGCGTTCAGAATCGGTCGCGTGTCAGTTTGAGGATAGGTGCTGTTTTGTTTTTTTGTTTTTTGCTACTTTGTTTGTGTGTCTGCGTCGCTGACCCTGACCCTCCTGCTGCTGGTGGGGGTGGACAGTTTGTCTGGAGTTTGAGTCCGCAGGTTGTTGGGCACCGTGGGCAACCCCGAGGACTCCAGAGCCACCGCGCCGCCTCTGAAAGCCGACAGACACCCAGTAAACACCGTCAGTCTTCCTCGTGGTTGACACACAACAACTGGAAAAACCGGTCGAAAAAACACTGCGGCTGCATCAACAACATTCACAAATTACATTTACTTCAAGGACTCATACTGCCGACCGAAAGTCCATTCAGCGACTTTTTAATAAATAAATTCAACGGAAGGTGCAAAACTCACATCGAACACTGCTTATGAAGTCGTTTATACAGTTTTGCGACTCATACGCAAACTATATCCTGGATGTATTCAATAATATTTATGAGAAAAGCCTTCGTACTAAGTATTTGTGTGTACCTGCTGTTTGTATGCAGTGACCCGTGTGTAGGTTCCTATAGCTCCTAACAACAGCTATAATTTGATCACAAAAAATAGGCATTTTGACACCAATGATGACAAAAACGACTACAAGAGTCAGAAGTTTGGTCTGTTAATTGGGAAACTGCGCGAGAGGCACCTGTTGGAACGTGAACTCTGAGTCGAGCGAACGCTTCGGAGACTTCGAGCATCTCCATCAGAGGCAGACTTCATGCTGACGCTGTCGACTCCATTCTCTGGCTTCAGGTTTGGCCGGCTGGCCTTTTTATCCATCTTCATCCTTCTGTATACACACACACACACACACACACACACACACACACACACACACACACACACACACACACACACACACACACACACACACACACACACACACACACACACACACACACACACACACACACACACACACACACACACACACACACACACACACACACACACACACACACACACACACACACACACACACAAACTGTCTACCATTCACTGTGCTTAAAACAAACATCTTCAGTCAGGACCTTCACTGTGGAGCTGCTTGACTGTGTCTCACTGTTCTGTCAGGAGTATCTCACGGAAATTACAGACAAAAAAGTGCTAAATTATCTGTATTCATTATGTCGGTTATTTTCTGCTATGTGGATTCGTTATAAGCAGGATGTAAGAAAGTGATTTGTGTACATTAGGAAGCCAGACTATTCTTGGTTTGTTGATCAGAAATGCTTCAATATCAATGCCCAAGAAGGGTCGTCAAAAAAAAAAGGCGAAAACCACCAATAAATGAGCAACAACTGTGTTGGTCTTGTAACTTTACCATTCATGTTGTGGCCATTGCTTTTTCTGTTGTGGGTGAATTCATAGAGTGGACCATAGTTCTGTTGCAAAGGAGCAGGTTGGACGTCACATTCCCCCGTCCATATGTCCCTGAGCAAGGCACTGAACCCCAAAGTGCTCCAAATAAATGGATTAAACATTTTGCATGGCGGCCATCAGCGTGTGTGTGTGAGAATCATGAATCTAAAACACTTTGAGGACGACTGAAGTTTTGAAAAACCACTATTTAAGTTAAATCCATTTCTAGTCCTGATCTGGTTATGAATTGTATAATTGTAACTTGGCTTTTGTATTCATGTTGTTGCTTTTGTATTAGTCTTGTGACTTTCATATATGTGTTTTTATTAATTTATTTTTTTTATTTTTTTATTGTATTTGTGACTCTTCGTTCTTCCAATGTGGCATTTGTATTTGGAGGGGCTTTTCTATTCACGTTGTAGCTTTTGAATTCATTTTGTGGCTTTCACAAATGAGTTTGAATGAATAGTCACAGCTGGACTATAAACGTGTGATGACTTCCAGTGCTCAGCAGGTAGTGAGGCCATGAAATAATAACCGCTTCCTGTGAAGTCGGAGCTGAAGCAGCCGGGTAAAAGTCTTTGAGCCCTCCTGATATCTTTTGTTCGGCAGAGCTGACGTGTTTTTGTCTGTGATGCCTTCAACAGCCATTAGACTGCAGCTGAGATGAGGTGTGATGTTACAGGCACAGTCCAATTACTGCGATACCAAATGTCTTTAGGCTCTGTGAAAACAGCGAAACAGCCTCCACTTGATCTCATACAGAACCCATTACGATGATTTTCCCCTCTCACTTCCCTGCATATTTCATCACCAAACGGGCTCCGCAGGTAAACAGCTGTTCGCTGGCGTCGTCTATTATCTCCGTCCTCACCCTTTTCTCCGGGCGCCGTCGAGGACGCTGTGCAGTGCGCTCCTGGTGGATCTTGGTGTGTCGGATCTCTCTGGCTCGGGCAAAGTCGGCTGGTCCTCTGGCGGCTTTTCTGCGGCTTATGATCAAAAGCGCAAGAAATGTATGAGTGCAATTCAAAAGGTAAATGCTCGTCGACCGATTTTATGGTCGAACCTGACAACACGGTTACCCGAGTCCCCTCGGTGTGATTTAGCTGAATGAACTGGCACGACTGTGGCATCATGTGGATTTCAATATTTAAATGGCTCTCGGCAATAATTAAAGTTGAATCACAACTTGGCCATCTTCAGATACCCTGCAGAAACTTTATCGAATCAAATTGAGAAGACGATCGCACATTTAAGAATGGTTGTTGTTGTTGTTGTTAAGAAACTTTTTTTTCCTGATTTAAAAAAAAAAAAAGCATCGGTCAACCAAACATTGCTCTGTTACACAACTGGAGAGATTCTGACTGTACATATTTCCTCTTCCAGCACTTCAGTTTGTTCTGGATGAGCCGATTCATGAAATCGGTGTTCATCCTACGTCTTGCGTCTTGGTTTTATGCTTTCAAACCAAACCTTTATTATGGAAAACAAACTGTGGCTGACATGTCCAAGACGTTCCCAGCCTATTGCCCATTGCTGCAATTATCTCCAACTCCTCACGATCCTCACTTGGATGAAGTGAGTATAAAAGATGGATGTATAGACGGACGGATTAATGAGAAAAACCATTCAGCCCGTTTCCTGCACGGCCCCCTGACATGCTATTATCACAGTGTTTGCTGTGGTTAGTGTTGGAGCCCCTGCAGCGGGAAACACATTAGTGGCCTGACTCACGTAACGGGCTGCTGAGGATTGTTTGTTTGATCACGTCGCCGCTCGGCACTTTCTGCTCGAAGCGCTTGGACCGCTCCTCCAGGAACCACTCTCCAGTCACCACCTTCAGCTCCCTGCGGCAGAAACAACGTTCAAGGTCCTTTATTGTCCACACAGAAAAAGCACAATTTGTACTCCGGACCAGCTGGATACTCCTAAAAGACAATATAATCTTGAGAGGACAAACCAGGCCACATCATGGGACCATGATGTACTTCTGTACCTGCTGGTGTGAATTGCATTGCACTCCATTGAGAAGTTCCAGTCAGTGATTTTTAACTACTTCATGATGTTGATATTCCCTCTATATGAGGTAGAGGTGTTATAGTGCCGGTCTTCAGCTTAAACATAAAACCAATGTGCGACAGAGGAGAGATTAAAATCGAATGTCCTCCTTTAATCTGTGAGGTTAAAAAGACTGGAGTCTGAGCAGCCGTAGTAAAACAATCACAGAGGCAGTTTATTATCACCGAAAGAATATAACTAAGATTAAAGGACTAATGTCTTCGCAGGATTTAGAGAAGCTAATCCACGCATTTGTCTCGACTACTGTAAAGCCGCCTTAATGGGTTTCCTAAAAATACATCAGACAGCTACAGTTGATTTAAAACATGAGCATATTGCGTCTTTCTACCGAGTCGTGAATGAGTGAGTTATCCCGTGAATAAAAGTCACTGCTATAATCACTTATATTTCCATCTGCTTCTGTTTCAGTTGGTTGTTTTTTTCTGCAGGTGAACTTTTGCGGTGGGTCACACACGTGGGCGGCAAAAGTTTCACTGCTTACAGACATCACAATATGGCCTCAGTAGAATTATTAAAACTCAGTCACAAACTTTCTTTACTTATATGATTGATTTCTTTTTGGCATTAAAATGAGGGAGGGCATTTTTGCTTGCAGGCAAAAATGGAAGAAAAGTTTCAAATCTGCGCAGACAAACTCACTTGAAAAAAAAAATCAATACATGTAAGCCGGTCATATGTGAACTTTTGAAGCTGCTGGAATGAATAAAAATGTTATAAAAACGTTGCTCAACACTGAAATGACTCAACGACTTGCATCCACGGATGCATGACCTCAGTGAAGACCATTCTCTCTCTCTAACCGTAAGACCGATGATTAAAATTCACAATTCCAGTTCTAATTATCCAGATCCAGTGGAAAAGTAAAAAGTCCTTCATCCATAATCAGTTTTGATTGAAGCTATTGAAGTGCTGCTTGTTCATTTGTGGGTGTTTTCAGTTTGGAGGCTGCAGTTCACTGCGGCAGTTTCTGATTCAAAAGCCTCATCACGGACAACATGAAGAGTCTCAGTTGACATTCAGTTGTTGTTTTGTGTTTCTGTGGTGATTTTGTACTTCAGCAGTCAATGCGCGTTTGTCCGGTTGTGCTATGTTGCCGTTTGGTTCTCTGTTGTTTTAGTGCTTCTTGAATTTTGCATCTTTAGAATGCATCTACTTTGTAGTTGTTTTGTGTCTTTATGGTGATTTTAAAACCTATTTGTGCCTATTTGTGGTAAATATATGCTTCTTTGTGAACAATCACATGTCACATTGAAATTCATTGTGACGTATTGTGTCACCATTCTCTGCTGTTTGACTCAAGATTGTGTGTTTTCATGGTTCGCTGATTTTGGTTTTGTGTCATAATTGGTTATTTATATCTTGCTTTTGCTTGTGCTTCTCCACGCACTCTGACTCTGTGGTGATTTAATGTCATGTTGTAGTTGTTATGCGTCTCTTTGCTGTCGTTTCGTATTACTTTGTGGTCAGTTTGAGTCTAAAAAGATTGTCTTTGTAGTCATTTTGTTGTGACATTATATCCATTTATATTCGGTGATTCAGTTTTATATAGGTAATCTCATCTTCATCATTTCTTTTTTCCATTTCTTTTTTTTTTTTTGCTGTTTTGTGATTCTATGAGTTAACTTCTTCTTCTCTGGATTTCTCTCTGTTGGGATTGGGTTTTTGTGTGTGGTCATTTTTGTGTTGCTATATAATCAAGCTTGGCTGTGGTTGTTTTACCTTCTTGGTTATATTTTATTACTCTGCTGTAACTAATTTCTCAATTTCAGATGAGTTTGCACACTAATTTGTCTGAATGTTAAGGCAATGAAATGTATCATTCTGATGTTTTTGTGTGCCTTTAATCATAATTTCCTATCAAATGTGGTTATTTTGTGTTTTGAGGTGACATTATGTGTGTTCGTCATCATTTTGTTTAATATGCCTGCTAATCAATCTAAAATTACATTTGACATGAATTGGATTTTAACATTATTCTATAAACACATTGAACAGGAGTCATCTTCACAGCTCGGGGTATAAATGTCATCACAAAGTAGCTACAGCCTGAGGATGACAGCTCACGCTCGCTGGTTGTCATCATAACTTATCACAGATGCACAGTGGTCAGAAATAGCATCGGTCAGAGATGCATCATTGTAAACAGCTCAGAGGGAGCTGATAAATCACACCACAGTCTGAGACAACCACAGGACCTGAAAGCAGAAAGTGCGCTGACGTGAATACTTCCGCGGAGCCAAGCGGTCTCACGATTCACAGGAAAAACTGGCAACTGCAGCAAAAAGGCGCGGCGACATTTCAACATAAGAGCAACTCTCATTAGCCCGAAACTTATTCTAGTTTTTGAAAAAAGCTGAGAGTTTGAGAACTGCCAGTGTCAGCAACGAAAACCCTAAAAAGTTGAGATATTATTGTAAATTGTGTTTTTGTTATAGTATTTATTTCCCTTTTCCTGCAGTGGCCAGGCTGTGACATCATCAGTGGGGTAACGGAGCACAGCGAGGTTAACAGAAGTCATCACCATCTGAAACTTTGCCAACAAATCCACCCAAGCGCTCTCTCTTCTCTCCATCAGTTCAGAGTCATTAAGTTTTTACAGTCAGCAGCTCAGTGCTTCATTATGACGTGATTGAACCGGGTTGGCGTTAACTGCATCGACTGTTCACGTAGTTGCCAATCAGAGTCTGATCCACTTCGAAGGCCGCAAGACAGACCTGTTGCTTCTCATGCTAAGTCAACAGATTTATAATCACTACCAAGCGGCAGCTGAAATGGGTTTTGAGTGCCTGTCTGTCTGTGTTTGGCTCCCATAGATCGACGGTGCCAAAGATCACAAGGAAGCAAGGAGCTGCTCGAAGGCTGCCAAAATTAGATTTGCAAATGTCAAAGAAAACCATAATAAGATAAGCCCAGAAGAGCCGGGAGACTCAACGTTTTGGCAATTCGGAAATCTGGTAATGAAGATGACTTGACGAACTGATCATATCTTCCCTTGAAGTAGAAACTTCCAGAACATAGACAGACTGCTGTCGATCCGGCTGAAAGCTCCGCCTGGAGTTCAACCCTCCTGCGAGACACCACCCGATCCTCCCCCGCCGGGTTTCACACTCACGAGATCTTGGCGCAGACGTTGCACTTCCACTGGCGTGACGGGGGAGTCGTGACGCGGCACTCGCCGCAGACGCGCAGCCGGCAGTCCTCGCAGAAATCCCCCCGGTCGAAGATCAGGCCCAGGGTCTTGAGGCAGCGGGCGCACTGGCGCTCCCCGCGCTCCGCACGCTCCTGAGTCCGACGGGAGCCTCGCCGTTTGATCTCCAGCAGCTCATTCTTCAGCTTCCTGCATTGGAGGGAGACACGAGGAAGGAGACGAGAGGGTGAATCAGACAAAAAAAAAAAGGTGTGTTTTTGAAAAGTGAGCACAAAAAGCCCTCACCGTATCCTTTTCTCCTCTCGCTTCCTCAGTTTCTCGTCTTTTTGCAGCACCTTCAGGATGGTGTCTCTCTCATGTTCCAGCAGAAAGGAGAGGTTCAGGTCCTCCTCCACCTGCTCCATTGGTTCTCTCAGTCCACAGTCGGCCAAGTAAACAAGATGGATGAAGGGAGTCGACAAAAAACTACATCGTGTCTGCAAAGTGCGTCTCTTTCTCCGATGTCCTGCTCAGTCGTCCTCTTAACCTCGGCATTGTCCTCAGTTGCACTTTGCGAACTTTCCAGTGTCCGTCTGACGCCTCCTCTTCGAATCTCCACCCTCAGGAAAAACCTGAACAAGGTCAGAGACACCAGAGAAAAGTCAATTACCAACATCTGACATTAGTATTCACCGGTCGGGGGTAAAAATCCTGCTGAATCCTTTTCTTTTGCCCAGTTTAAGGCGCATTAATTAAAATAAGACAGAGATTTTCAGTAGTACAAGGGGAAGTAGGAATAATTGCAGGACATTTGACAGCTCTGCAGCGGCTTAACAACCACCCAATTAGACTTCCAGCCTGACATTCAGAGCACAACACCCACATTTCTCAGCTTCCATTAGGAAAGCTCTGCCTCTCCTTGAAATCTGTGACAAGCTTTGCACTAATTAACTGCACACCTGCATATCCGTCCACGCAGCCAGACAAGCCTCATGTAGCAGCTGCTTTTGTAGAGTGACTCAAACCTTTAGCTCCACCAAAGGACCCGGCTGCAGCTGTGACATCAGTCAGTGGGTGAGCGTCCAGATATTCACGACGCCATGAGGAAGAATCCATTAAACCGGTGGTTCTTGGTTGACTTTTCTCTTTTCCAAACAGCACGGACAAGAGTGTCACACTATTTTGTGAACCGTGGTCAGAAAATATGAAGAGACACAGTCATACCCAGTTCTGATGTGCTTTGATGATTCATTTACCTTTAAACTCAAAGCATAAACAATATTTTCTGTTTCTCAAAAACGGTGTAGACAGTAAATACATAATTAATTACGAGTATTAAAAAAAAGAGATGTCATTTAAACTGCTTCAATATAATATTAATTCACGTCTTTGTTAGGGTTAGGGTATCTTATTATGTTTGCTTCAGTTTCCTGTTGTCGAAAATTAAATAAAATCTTCCTCGTTTTACACAGTTTATCCACTTTCTAATGTTGCCACAAACGTGCTTCATTCACTCGGAACAATCTACGGCTTCGCAGTGCCAAAGCACTTTACGTTGTTTACCGTACCGACTGAGCCTCAGCTTGTTGTGTCTTTTCCACTTGTCCTAGTTTGTAAAGCTCCTCCAGCACGACGTTCGTCTGTTTCTCTCCGGTGCTCCACAGTCTCTCCAACACAAAACTGTTCTCAGTAACCAGCTGGGTCTGTAAACTCTACAAATCCCATCTGACCACGTCCTGTCTTTACAAAATATAGCGGCATCCAATCATCTGTTAAACTGCAACATTCTGTAATACAGAAATGGTTTTGGGGTGAGTTATGTTTTCGCTCTGAGAAACTTTAAGTAAATTATGAGAGGAGGCGATTTCAGGCTCATTGAATGACATAAAATCCCAGAATATAAAGCATTCATGACACATAACAAATACAGCCCCACACATAGCTGACAAACACATAAATATGAGGCAAATCAACATATTTGAAGCATAACACATTGATTTTGTCAATATGTTTTTTTAAATGGTTTTATTACCACAGTTGTTATTTTAATGAATTAAAATTCGGCCTATTCTGGTGGGAAGCTTTCATTCATTTTAATGACCATGAAATGTGGTTTGTGTCAATGTTTGGATGGTTACAGAGCAAAACGCCTAATTTGACCAAATTTTTTAAAAAAAATCCTAAATTCTGTATTGAATGTTTTTGGTGATAATGTTTAAAGAGTATTATTTGTACGTTGTTTAAAAAGTATCCAATTTGATGAGATGAGCAAATTAAACATTAAAATTTTCAGTTTAAACAAGTGAAAAAAGAAAATATATGTGTTGATTTTGATATGTACAGGTGCGTCTAAACGCATTTAAAATAACTAAGACGTTAATGGTTTTAAACCAAAAGCATTCCCACTTCTTTTCATTTTAATTGTGACAATTAAGTTAAAAGCATATGGGGAAAAAACAGGTCTTATTAAATTTTTGAGTTCCTTTTTTAATGACTTATTAGACAAAATGATATAGAATGAAACATATAAATAAAAACTATTAAGTTTATGTATAACAGGAATGTAAATATACAAAGTTTCATTGTGTAAGTAAGATTATGGGAAAAATGTGTATTATATTGCAATTTTTTCATTGCAACTTTATACCGCAACAATTATAAAAATAAAAATAAATCAGAATATATATAAAAAAAATTTAAAGGAATAAGAGGAAGGACTTAAAAATCATTCATAGTCTTTTTTTTTTTTAATCATCACCAAAATTTTTATGATTTTAAAATAAACTCTACAAGCTACTTCACCTATGTGTGACAAGTTCCATAAGAAGAGAATCTGTTGACACTAAAAGACATGAAAAAGGATAATAATCATTGTCGTTTGTGTGCAATTCTTGGCTGTATCACCTGAACTCCAGAATTAGAAAGAAAGACCTGAAGAACCAATGAAAAACCATCAAAATGTCACATTTGAGTGACTGTCGCTTCTTCTTGCCACGTCAAAAATAATCATGACTTCTGTCATAAATGAACACATAGATCAACTTATCGAATAACCTGCTGAGAACAATTTGCACCAAAGTTTGCACCCTGACAGGCACAAAGATCTGACGCTAATTTCAACGTGCCGATATGAGCCGCTGAGGACAAAACTCTGCCAGTGCGTGAGAAATTGAAGCAGGGAAATAAAATAAATTGAATGGAGTGGAGTGAATCTGCATCGGCTCGCACCAGCCTCCTTCAGTCTTTATTCATTACAGGCTCTTTCATCCTCGCCCTTTCTTCTCCTGCCTCTTTCCTTCACTTTACATGAATTAGCACTAATGAACCAGGAGACACGCTCGCAGCTTCATCTGCAGCCGAAGGCACATCATGACATCAGTGATTATTGCACTTTAAGACAAACTGCACCTGCATTGTACAGATACTCCTTCACCTTTTAGATGTGAAGCAGTCATTTAACAAAGACAAAGAAAGAATAAAGACGGCGTTTGAGAGATACTATGTATTTTTACATTTATTGTGTTTAAATTGTGTATTACAATTACATACTATCTGTGAAAATAGTATTATCAATTTTCCCCCTCAGATTTATAAAATAAAGAGGAAAAACAAGTGGTGTTTTGGACTAATAATACTATATTCTGATTTTTAAAAAACTACCTTTTGGAACTGGATGTAATAACATTGTGATAAAGACACATTTTATACATATGATTAATTGTACCTGACTTCCACACAAGCAGATATTAAGCATTTCTGCCATATGATTCCAACAACAACAAAGAACGTGCATGCGCAGTCTTAGATTTACTCGCACGTTTCGCTCTCAATGAGCGAGAGTTGCTTACCCTGCTTGACTTGGATTTTGAAATACAATTATGCGATGTGATTTGTGAAGTAGCTTTAATCACTGCGAGCTGGAGATAGATTTGATCTGTCCCAGCGGCGAAGACAATTCAGCAGGAGAGAGGACGCATCGATCAGATGCAATCACACCCCGGTTGTGAGGAACTGCAGCCGGTTGCAGCTGCACAACCGAGAACGCCCGTCAGTCCATCACAGGGCAAACACAAAGACACAACTACACTTGCATTAAAATTACACGAGTGTGAGTTTACAGAATGTACAGGGGAAACATGTAAACTCACTATGAGACGAGAGGGCGAACTCCTCCTTTACTGTGATTACCCACATTATCAGTATACATCTTTAACAAGCAGTGTGAAGACAAGGAGCTTATTGACACATTGGATGTCAACTATAATTTAGTAGATGAACCAAATGTGAGGTGCCGATACTTTGACGTATTTCACATGATCATGACATTCATGCACACATTCACATATAAAGTGTGAGAGCAACCATTAGGATATTTTTCACACTTGACTTCAAACATACAGATCTACCTCATGGGTTGGCGTTTAACGCAGCAGGGCTCAATATGATATCACAATATGTTAGCAATATATTGTGCAGTCTGAACACAAGGCGCTCACACACCGTTGGGAACAAATTGAACCATGAATGGCAAGGCTGGTTAAAGCCTTTTGTCCATTTGTTTTTTGAGTAGAGCCATTGTTTGGTGATTCATGGTCGTCTCTTAAATAAGTAAGAACATAATGTATGTGGGGAGTTTTACTTTAGATTGAGTTTTTTTTACCTTGGTGCACATAATGAAATATAATACACAAAAATGTGAAGCAAGAAGTCAATAATTCAAATAAGAGAAGACTTTGGTGGCCATGAAGTGGTACCACATGCTTTTCCTGATGTACAGGCAACACATGACTCACGCTCCGTCAACAACACGAGGTGAGTCAATCTAATATTTATCCCAGCTTCTTTCATATTTTCGCCGCGCTATGAGCACAACGCAACCCCAGTGTGTGTGTGTGTGTGTGTGTGTGTGTGTGTGTGTGTGGGCGTGGTGTCCTGGCACAGCCCTCCTTAAGTCCACACAGCACACATTCCCGCTGCCGCTCGCTCAGCCCTCAGCAAACAGGAGTGAGGAGGCAGTGAAACTTTGCGTCTCACTGAAGGTAAAGCTCACAGGAAGGTGCAGTGACTCATCGTGCGTCTCGATACAGTGGTGGTGTTCTTTTTTTCTTTTTCTTTTTTTTAATCCATGATTCCACTGTTGATGTCACGTTCAATCATGTAATGGCTTGTTTGTCACATAAAGTCTTCGGCTCACGGGAGACAAACAGACACAAAGCCACACTAGAGCACAAGAGTTCTTCTCTGGTTCATTTCATAACGTCTGTAAGGCTTTGATCGTCTGACGTTTCCCGCAGGTGCTAACATTTATCTGCAATCCACTGATTAGGGACAGCGTGTGAGCTCCAAACTCCACAACAATCAACAATTATTCTATTCTATTCTATTCTATTCTATTCTATTCTATTCTATTCCATTCCATTCCATTCCATTCTATTCTCACCTGCTCCCAGCCGGACTCTGGGGTTGAACACTTAACATTAATCACCTTCAGTGAAAACTGGTATAGGCAATTGTTAGATATGTACAAATTGTTGGGAAAAATGTTTTTTTTTTGTTTTTTTTTTACCATTTGCAAAACAAGAATCTCTGAAAAATGCAAACCGGGTATCAAAGGGCAAATGAGTTTCAGTCAGTGGTCATGAAGAATACAAGAAACAGTTTGAGGGACATGCAGAAACCCTGTAGGAGACAGCAAATCGGCCTTATCGACAGAATCGTCAAGTCGACAAACACACAGTTGCCATGCGAGGCCCACACAGGACCAAAATCAATGTACTAGTAGATCTCCACATAATTGCTCAGTTACTGGGACACATGCTGATTGACTCCCACACTCTGAGAGGAAATACAGACTTCAATTCGCAGAGTTTGCATGTTATCCTTGTGCATGTTTGTGCAGGATTACAACTATTTACCTCATAATTCATACCGAATATATTGGTATTGTGTATTGAGCCATCTATTGCGCAAACCATGACTGTTTTAAAGTAGTCATCATGTTTGACTTGATTTTTGGTTCATAATAAATTGTTATAATAGAAAACCCCTTTGAGACAAAACTGTAAAATTCATTTTGAGTTGGTTTTTAATGTTATTTAATGGATTTCATACTGTGCACATTGGCAGATTCCATTCATACTCATAGCAGAAAAAGCAAAATGGAAATATATATTTGTTTTTCTTGGAGAAGAAGTAGGTTCTCGCTGAAGACATGAACTGGTCTGGTCTTATGATGGAGCCAGGATTGTTTATGGCTCATTTTTTATCTAGAGGGAGTTCAGGTCTGGCAGCTGGTCGCCGATAACCTGCGGAGGTGCTTCCTGTTTGACACAGTCGTAAAACCAACAGATAAAGGCTAATGTTATAAGACATTAAGGAAAGAAAAGAGCACAGCTGAGTTCAGCTCCGGAGCATTATAATAATTAGGTTTACACAGCGGTTGGATTCACTCTTTTTGAAATATTCGGAAATTGAAAAAAAAAATCCCCCTGGGTATGATTGAGGGAGCCTTTGTGACATTTTGAATTTTGTGACTTTCTTAAGACAAAGAAAGTAAAATAAGCACATTTTTGGTGAACTGTTCAGTAACTAACTGGCCAAAAATTGCTAAACTGACCCAAACCACCAATCTTTATGTCCTTTTAAAAAAAACTTTGATTAATGTTGGTGTATCCAATAAACCTCCGAGTGCAACTGTCTTAAATTTACAAAAGTTATTCAAGCAACATTTAACACTTTAATTGCACTGGATATACAGATGTGCAAAGTAATGTCATTCAGAGGAACTTAACTATTTAATATCCCCAGTTCATTAATGTTTATATCATGAAGCATCTTATCTTTCCTATCATACCTTTTTTTATTTAGTTTTTTGGGAAAAACTATTATTCATTCAATGTAATGCATTGCCTTGAATGACAGGAATAGTTTGATTGGATTGTTATTTTTGTGGGTTTAAGAATGGGCTCTATTTTTTGGGTTGGCCGGCTCATCAGAGGGTTGCAGAAGCCAAACTGCAACACTGAAGCAACATTTTCCAATAAGGGCAATAATGGTGATTTTCCACCACCACTTTGTATTTCTTCTTTTCTTGACCATGAAGTGCCACGTGTAAACGTCACATCAGAGACGTGAAGCTCCCACAGACGGAAAAATTCTGACATTTGCATGAAAAAAAAAGAATGTGATGAATATGAATGTGAAATTTGTTCATTTTACCTATTAAGTGTTGATTTCTGTGTCTGTATTTCTATCTAAATAAGAGTTTGGAGTCAAACATGCAATATATATTTGTTTGTCTCTACAATGTCGACATTTTTCTACAAATGACTTCAGGGTTGTTATTTTTTTTCTGAAATTAGCCTTTTTTGGTTTTGTGTTCATAATAAGAAATAAGAAAGAAATGCGTTCTTTCTCAGCCTTCGGCAGCCAGAGGTCCAATGTGAGACATTTGATAAGTGAGAAACCAAGGCCATTGTGCCTTCCCAGTCCTCTGAGTCACATATTGCAGCATATATTCTCCCTGCAGGAAAAGAAACTTTCAATGTAAATAGTCACCAGCAATGCAAAATGACCCATTTTAGTGTCCAGGTTTGAGCTTCACGCAACAGGTGACGAAACACTCGGCAAACAGTCGTCTTGTTAAAAGCAGCCGCTCTGTGGGGCCCTGAAGGATAAGCCTGTGGATATATTATTTTCTCCCCCCTTATTGTCATAAAATCCCTTCTGAAAAGCGAAGCCAACAACACACTAATCCTGCTTACAAGTGTAGTCGACGCCGGCTCATTTCCGCCGCCGCAGAGCTCCACTGTTGTGTGAAAGAGATTGAAAACACGTCGGGGAGCCGCATTGTTCCGCCGGGTGATGCTTCTCTTTATTATGATGAACGTGAACAATGTAGATTATCTGCAGTCCGTCTCCCACACACCAACCTGCTGGTGTAAATACGCACGACTCCTCCAAAGCCAACGACAGCCGCTAACGATTCACTCGTGTTTGATTAATGGGTCTAAAAACTGCAGCAAACAGATGTTTAAAAAGCTCCATCAGCTTGTTTTTATTTTAAAAAGGATTTATCCGTATGTGCGAGTTGTCTTTGAATGATGAGTTGAATTCGAGCTACGGCGAGGGGACACAGGGAAACGTGGGATGAACCAGGCAGGCGATCAGCCTGGTGGCTTTGCTTTCTATTCCCCCTCAGGCTGCATTGCTTTGCTCATCCCTCCTGCTGTAATTAAAACAAACTCACATCTGCTTCCTCCAGGTGTTTGCCACCCCACGTTTAGCTGAAAATGCAATTTAAGCTGGTGAAAGCCGATGATGGTCAGACCTCTTGAAGCCGTAATATGCTGCTAATTGGAATAGGAAACTCGCGATTTACCAACAGACATGCAAATTGACATTTTGTGCTGCGAATCATGAACACTGGTTAAAACTGATGTGATGCGGTTGATGTGTTTGCCTTCCAGTTTGGATTCATGTGCTGGTCTCTGTAGAGCTGGACGAGCCAAGAATTCATCTAATTTCTAATGACGGTCCATATGGCTGTCACAATATCAGGGCTTAATTTTTACAATGACTGTGGCTTTGTTTGTTAACGAAATCCCATTTTCAACTTTATTTAAACTTTATTTCGGATCCTTCCACTTGACAGAAGAAGGCTGAGACTCTTGTTTTGTCTCAGTGAATCCATTGACTGCTTATCTGCAGAGAGCACAGCACGGCGACTTCAGCATAAAGAATTGACTGATACAGGAAAAGAGTCGCATTGGTTCACACACTTGAAATAAATAAGAATATTTCAAAATAGCAAGAGACTTTTTTGGGGAAGTTAAATGATGAAAACTGAGAACGCGTCCGACATCACGGTTCAAGCTGGGGGAGGGAATGTTCCCCAGCTTGCAGACTCCAAACTGTGCTGCAATGAACGTTTAAGTGAACGCGTATCCCAACAGCCTTTTAGAGGTTATGCATTTTCCTGTCACTTTATCCTCTGAGTCACTTCCATTCACTGAAGCCGTCTCACCTGATCTCTTTCCGATTAGCTTCCAGGCAGTCGAGGCCAATCAGCTCTGCTCTCTGTCCTTCAGAACTCATCGTATCCTGCTGTTCTGCTGTCCTTCTGCAACCTTGGAGGCACAAATCGTCTCCACCACCTCAACAATCCACCTACCAAAATCGAAATTCTGTAAACGTTATTGCTTGCGCCAGTGTTGTGCCTCTGTCTCAGCCAGGTAGCGTCACCATCACTTAACCAGATGCAAAATGCCACCAGGAATCAAAGTGTCAGTGACAATAACTCTGCTCGCTGCAGAGCAGCACGACCACCCGCAGAGCATTTTCTGGTAAATATCACAAATAAATGTTCCCACTTCCAATCTTTGTACTTTCATCATTTGTATCACGATATTTCATCACTTCATCACTTCGCTCTGAAAGGAATCTGAGAGATCTATTTATACTTCTATTTATAATTCTACTCTGCTCATAGTGTGATAGTCTGTTCATGGGAGGTCCTCTGGGTGGAACATGGCGACGACAAATAAATATCTTGACCCTGAATGTTGACATTAATGATCCGACCGCCACAAAAAAAGTTTATCTTCTCTCATGGAGAGCCAGATTTAGACAAAATAGTTGGGGTGCAGGAATATATTGCAATGTTGACGTGATAATTAAGGAATGTTTACAAGACTGAAGTTTTGCTGGGAGTTACAATTTCAGATCATTCAGTTAAAGTTCCCTACATATTAGTTAAGACAGTTAAACTAATCAAGTACAGATTATGAAAATAGCAGGAAATACAATACCATAGTCAATATGAACACCTGCTGACCCACCGACATTTAAAAAAGGCGGTATGCTTGAGCTTTTATCCCATATAGACATAAAAGGGTTACAAAGATCAGCCAAGTGCTACGTATATTTTTTAAGATACTCTGGAGGGAACAAACTGAAATAAGTCTAACTTCAAAACTTTAACCCAAAGGCGATGCCAGAGGGTATTTATATAGTTCAAGACCAGATTTGATGCCAATTATATGTTGAGTATTATTTATATATTGGGCTGGAAAATACATCACAAGTGAATATTTTCGCCGATATCAATAAGTGCAATGTACGATTCACAGAACTGCACTGTGCATTCACGCACGGCAAATTGAAAAATGCACAATTTCAAATGTGAAAAATGACAGTGATTAATTTTAATTAATTCACAAAAAAATTAATAAATAAAAAATGCTCCAATCACTGCTGGTCTGAATTAGGGGGCGAAAGAAAGAGCACCGTTATTTAGAAGAACTCTATTTTGTGTTTATCACAGATAAACATGATCACATGTCACATGTTCACCTGCTTACATGTGTTATTGATGTTGAACGTGTAAACAGCATGACTCCAAACTGATTGATCTGATCGTGTGCACGTTTATTAACTTCTAACGTCACTTTTTACAACCCTCTCTGTTCAATTATTAATTATTTACCATTGTTAGGATAAATGCAAATGCAAATATAGCCAAGCAATATGGTGTTTATGCTTATATAAGATACACTGCAAAAATAACACCCATTTCTATATCGAACACAGATATTCTTTCCTGGTCGTCCAGTGATTCTTGCTACTTAAAGAAGAACACTTAGAGTTGGGCAAGTTACATAATATGGTCACTTGCTGGATAAAAGCTAAAAGTGTGTCCAGATCTGTGACAATGTTCTTATAATTGCCCCTCCAGGGAGAAGAGTGAAGAACAAATCTAAAATGTGACTTTACTGCAGTTTGATAAATTATTGATTTGTGTAATTGTTCAAACTAAGATAAAAACTAACATTTCCCCCGGTGTCTTCCTCTTCGTCACTCTGAATCCAGCTCGGTTTGCATTTTACTGGTTACATCTGGACTTCAGAGCAGCGTCATGAACCCGGTGAAAACCCCTTCCTGTAAGACATGAAGTCTGATGAGCGGGGTCGACGGGATATGATATGATATAATGTGTGTGTGTGTGTGTGCTTTTGCTGAAATGTGGGTCATGACGACCTCTTCAACCTGAAAATTCATCGGCTTCGATTTCAGCTTAAGCAGCGAAGAGCAGCTCAGATCTTTGGCTCCAGAAATCGAGTTTACCTTTAAAAGAAAGTAAATCATACAGCAGCTCCTTCGTCTTGCATCAGCAGATTCTTTGTCTTCCGGGAGGCTGAATGTTTTTGTAGGTAACTTCCCGGGAGCCAGGTTCTCCTGGAGGAACCCGATAATAAAACATAATGCTCCGAGATGCAGATATAGATCATGAATAAATTACACAAATGGCCAGTTTTACGTACCAGACAGCTGCATTATTCAATGATCGTTCTCTCTTGGTGGTTTCCTTCAGCATGTAAACTGTATAGTCACTGAGCCCCGCAGCGGTAATTGACAGGATGCTGAATCATTAATGCGACAGAGACGTGGTATGGTGGTGGTGATGAACAATGCAGAGCGTCGTCAGTGAACTTTATACAGAAGGTTGCTCAACTCCAACTTCAGCAAGCTGCATCCAGACGACACAAGCTTTTATTTGGCGCGAGACACTTTGGCGTTTTCACACCATCTGGTCACAACAGTGACATCGACTTGTATTCATTTACTGCAGAATGGCTCTAACCTTCATCTTCAGTCACAGCCATTTGTTTTTCTGCACGTGTGAGCAGAAGAACAACAGTAACTATACCAGAGTGTTTCTAAAGTAATAACAATGAATTAAAAAAACTCACTCTTCTGAATTCTCCAACGTTTCCTACCCTTTTCTTTCTTAACATTTTGCAGAAAAACTATCTTATGTTGCATTTATCAAGTTTCATCACCACAATTTAGGAGGGTGAACCAAATATATTGTGTACATTTTTGTGTTTTCGTTGCATTTTTGAAGACAATTTCGACATTTTATCTCCTTTAACCATTTTGACTCTTTTGCACACACGCACACATCCATACACATAATCAGTCAATTGTAGACTTCCTGTGGGAAGCGTCAATAATTAATCAGTAAAGGCCAATAATAACACACTTCACAGTGGCTTACGCTGATGTCTAAACCGTCACCAGAAAACACAACAGAGCGACACGTCGCATCTCGGTATTTCTAGTGTAACTCCTGTGGACTCCAGGTACATCACACCTGAGTAGTCGCAGATGTTCACACGTCTTCAGTCGTCATCCGTCATGCAGTCATATGCCACACTGGTGCTTTATCAGAGACCCTGCGGCAACACCATTATTACCTGTAAACAGTGTTTAGGTTGCTGTCATAAAGACATGCAATCATAACTGGGAGAATGAGATGTTGGTGAAAGGTGTGAATACGTCAAAACCTGCTACAAAGCATGAGCACAGTGGTAAAAAAAAATTTTTAATAAAAAAAAATGTATTTAAAGAAGATTTTTCAGCTTGGATAATAAAGTTATAATGTCAGCAGTCGATTCAAGATATAGTTCTTTCCATTTCATGTAGCCAAAACTTAGTGTTGCACTGTGACGTGTGCGACACCTACACTGTCAACAGACAGAATTTGAATCCCTCATATCATCAACTCTGCACTCATTCAGTTTTCCCGATGTGCATTCCTTCATGTAGAAAAATAACAATAAGAATTTATTTGAAATAGGATGATCTTTCCTTTTGAAAGATGTTCCCAACAGCGTTTGTGTTATGTTTACAATGTTCTCATGAATAAATCTGGCGGCCAACAGGGATTTCTGTGTGCGTGGGTTATTCGAGGATACTCAGTTTTCCTCTCACAGTACATATGGATTTCCTTGTTCAGTCAATTGGTGACTAAAATGTCTCATTTGTTTGGCCTGAGATGAACTGGTCACCCCCTCCAGGGTGAATTGACCCCTGACCTCTCTAAGTTTGATCAAGTGGTAGAGATGGACGACGGTAAGGTGTTGACGTTTGTCACTCAACAATAAATCCAATACTTTTCATCATGACCTAAACAAATCAGTAGACAATGGGCCTGATTTACTGAAAGTTTGTGCATTAAAAAAACAAAACACATGTCTAAATGCAAATTGCACCATTTACAACATCATTCTTTTTTCTCTGCCAAAGAAATTTGACTTCAAAGTGTCCTGGTCAATAACAAGTGGCCTCCTCTGACGTCAATAATCCCACTGAGGACCTGATCAGACCAGCCATGAACAGATGTTTCAGGTGATCGGATCACATGTGGCGGAGCCCTGACACTCTGTTTACACATGTCTATGTCACGCATTTGTATTAACAGGATGCACTCGAAATACATTTAGAAGTTTACCACCACTTGCATCTAAACATATCTGTTGCTTATGACTGTGTCTGTTTTTAACCGATTTGAAATGCGAGGAGCAAAATCTCGAAAATTAGGTCAAAAACCCATTTGAATCTTCCTATGGTGTGATTTCGTTCGTTATTTTTAGTTGATAAAACCAACAAAGCGCCTGCTAAACAAAGCCCCAAAGGAGGCTTCGACACTGAGAACAATAGTTAAACTACTACAACAGTGACAAATGTAAACTCCAGAGACAAAAGTTTATTTCTTTTCTAGGTCACCAGATAAGCTGAAGCACAAAGCTCTTCAAATAAACTTCGGCACATAAAATCCAGATTAGAGTCAAACTATAGCAGACACGTTTTCATGAAGCAGTTGGTAAGTGTGCGGGGTATTTCTCATGCTTCTTGATGTGCAGCTTCTGACAAAGATCTGCGCTTCAAAATGCGTCCCAGCTCGCACAGCCTATCTCCAACTTAAGGGAAATGAAGCAAATAAGATTTGTCCGTCTATCTCAGACGTGCATCTCCATGCATATAATGCACTTCCTGCAATTGGATGTGAATCTGTGCTCACAGCGAGGTGAAATCAATAGGCAATCGTTGTCTCTGCAGAAAGCTGAAGATGAGATCTGGGACGTCGGGGGAGAAGGGAGAGGCTCGTGGACGGGATGAAATCACACCTTCGATGACACACAGACGCGTTTGTTGGAGTGGAGAGTATCTCCGTCTCTCATTTTAACGGCGAGTTCTCTGACTGGCTCTCTTTCTCATGCGCTTTGCTTTGTTTCCCTGTCACCCAAATGGGCACACGCACACACGCACACACACACACACACACACACACACACACACACACACACACACACACACACACACACACACACACACACACACACACACACACACACACGCACACACGCACGCACGCACGCACGCACGCACGCACGCACGCACGCACGCACGCACGCACGCACGCACGCACGCGCGCGCGCGCACAAAACTACCCCGGGACAGATAACATATCTGCACCACTGCAGTGCACTAATGACCCCCTCTCTCAGCCGGCAGACCTGTCAGACACACTGTTCGTGTCGCTGCCAATCAGAGAGGACCTGCTGTCAGGGAGAACCGTCGTCACTCCTCTTCTTCCTCTAAACTCTCCGCGAGTCAATAACTGCACAAACACTGGCCAACACGGTTTGTCGATCACAAAAACAAATTAAAAACCTTAATTACTTTGTCGGCTCAAAGGTAATGAAGCAGCATTTAGACACTGATATGAATAAATCACCTTTGACTGGCCGGACACTTTGCATATCGGTGGGCAGCGCTCTGTCCTTGCCAGATTTGGCCTTTTGTCTCTAATTATGAGTTTGCTGGCAGGAGGCTGAGGCCAGATTGCGGTGGAAAGAGGAAATATACAAGTACTGACAGTCCTTGTGATTTAATTTCATAATTAGCCGCCGACAAGTCTTGGTGTGTGAACTGAGGAGTGTCCGCACAGGAGGGTGCGACTTGAGGGTGTGGAATGTCCTCGGGGTAAATGTATTGAGTTGTCCGGGGGGGGGGGGGGGGGCAGAAATTGTGTGCGAACTCTCCAAACTGCAACCGTCAAAGTGGAAGTGCTGTGGCGGAGGGGAGAAACGAATAAAGAAAACACTCTGACAGGCATTTGTGATATTGCTCCAATTTTCCCACACAAAATGTGACAGGAGTGGAAAATGGGGAATGCTTTACAACCAGAGACACAGATTCACCACCTCGTCTCCACACAGTCCGTCATTGTGACGAGGGGAGGGAATTGTTGGACTGTCTGGCTGTTTCACAAGATTGCAGAATGCAGCGTCGCACGCGTGCTGCACATGAGGTGCTTTTCACCATCGGATGTCGTCTGAACTCATCATCCTGCACCATCTTTCCAAATGTTTACATTTTTGAAAGCTCATGACCAAATTTTAAATGAGAGCTCCTCCAACCACTTTATTTTGTTTTCACCTTGACTGAACTCAGGAGCGTCGGTCTGTTCTGGACGCCGCTGCATCGATGGGTCGTTTGTGTTATTTCATCCGTCAGTTGAGAGGAAAAGGGAAGCGCTGGTTCAGGGAGAGGCCGCCGCTCCTCTGAACGAACCAGCACTGAGAGGGCGGAAATGGAAAATGGATGATTGGTTGGAATGATTGTGCGTCGGATGTGACTGATAGAATAAAACAGCAGAGCCCATCTTGACTATGATGAGCGACACAGTCACACTCAGGTGCTCCCGTCCATGGAAAATGTTATATAGTGCTTCAGAAGCCCACAACGCGAGTCACATTCACCCCCTCATACACACTAATGAAAACCGCAAACAAGGTGCTCATCCATTTATCGGGAGTAATCTGGGGTTCGGTGTTTTGCTCAAGGACACTTTGACTTTTGGACAGAAGGACATCGGGGATCGAATCTGCAGCATTCGATCGAGAGACGACCGGCGACGCTCATTGAAAGACTATTTATGTTCTGCCGTCATTCCACAAAGCTAATATTTTCCAGACAAACATGCAAGATATTAAAAGCTCCTTTGGGGAAAAGCACTTTATTACCTGCACGGTGCACTCACCCTGAAAATATCCCATCTGGTCAAAATGGCTTTAATACAATTTAAAAGGCCTTCAAGTCTTTATTGAGATGATTCACAAATCAAAACACAATTTATCTTTCAAAAATATGACTCACTTCAAACCAAATAACAAGCAATCACCAGGCAGGTTTTTTTGTTGTTGTTGTTTTTGTTTGAAATACAACCAAACTGGTTGAACTACCGACTGGGAATTGAAAAACCTTCACTACTAAACCGTTACAACTAAACTACCCACTAAATTCATCAATCACACTCACTTAAATCAAAGTAGGTTGTATTTATATAAACTTAATAGTAACCAATTGCAGAGTCCTCATGGTATATAATGTTTTATTATAAACAACAGCAACCAGAGATTTCCGACAAAAAAAAATTTCCGGATCACCTCCAACATTTAATGGAATCTTCTATGGCCTGATATCTACCTGTGGTGAAAATTTCTACAAAATCTCTGCTGTAATTTTGACATAATCTTGCTAATAGACATATAGAAAGAGAAACAAATATACGCCGTTGATTTTATTAGGTCCTTGGCCAACGTAAGAAATTTCTCAATTTTTAGTATAGTGTACTTCATTAGAAAGAAACCAAAAGTGCATTTCAGAAACAAACTACACTGTTCCTATATCAAAATAATTTATCATTTAGTTGATGGGAACAGCAATACTCTTAGATCAACCCCAAAATACATTTCCAAACAAATTAAAATGTTACTGCAAGTAGGAATGTTCTATTGTGTCATTTTTGTTCTTGATCTTTAAAAATAAACAAAGGCTTTGTCGATAATTAAAGTTGAAAACAAAATACGGACTTTGAAGTGGCATCGTAAACCCTGGCTGCATCCACAGCGATCAGCTGGAGTTCACGGAGTGCGATTTGTGATAAAAGCAGATGTTTTTTTGGTGCAGGGTTTGAAAAGTCACAATATTATATATAATAAATGTCATTATTGGGGAAAATGTGATAATAATGAAATGATGAGAGAAAACATAAAAGAGTTTAGTTAATGTCAAACTAATGTTTTTTGGATTGTGAGGAGAAACCTGGAGGAATCCCACGAATGTCCAATAAAATATGAGAAAAGACTCCAGACAAGACTTGAGTGTTGACCACTACTTCCATTGTGCAGCCCCTCGTCCTTTTTATCCTGAGCTCTATTAAACTTATAGCTGGTAATCTACATCTCTGCATGATTGACAAGACCTACCAATGAGTCTGAAGTGGCTTTAATGCATCAACCATGCAGAATTCTTATCATTTACACAATAAAATGTCAAGTAAAGCACAAGCTTATTAGATACCAGCAACAACCAAGTTCTATTCTTATCAAAAGGGATTGAAAACAACCGTTTATAATAATAATTTAAACCGTATCACACTAAAGGACACACATTGAGCTTGTTATTATTGAACTTTCTAATAGAAGACATGTCTGTCTGTGATATTCTCTTTCCATCCTCGGTGCAATCTGCAGCGTGAAACGGCCTCCAATAGTCTGCCAAAGCAGAAAACACCAGAGACGAGGTCCAGATTTGAAGGCACAGTCTGCTGTTTGCTCCACAGATCTGGCTCAAGACACAAACTGTGAGACGGTTCAAGATTCTGTTGGATAAACAAACATTTTCACAGCAGATTCAAGATCTTTACTTCTCCTGTTAGTCTGTGTAGATGTTTTCTTTTTCTTTTGCTTTGTATTTTTACAGATCAGAGTAAGAGGGAGTGTCCTCAGGATGACGATGCTGTAAATGACTCTTGTTTGTCGGCCTGATATGAAGAAGATTTGCATGCAGCTGCTGTGTGAGCACTTAAAGAAGAAGAGATGACAGCTTTTTAGATCGAGGCGGGATCTTATTAACCCACTTTCAGCCTCCGCTGCAGCTTCTTCACCGACAGAGCAGGAGAGGGATGTTGGGGTTATCACCATCTCTCTCTCTCTCTCTCCTTTCACCAACAAATCTGAATATTTCATAGCGCTACATTCCTGCTTCTTCTTCCGCAGACGCTGCCTCATGGAGGGAGTGGGATCCTTTAGGGTTAGCATTAATCACAGAGATACAAATGAGTGACAGTTTAAGGCTCATTGGATGCTAATGGGTTAGGATTGAGCTTTCTTTTTTTTTTTTTTTAATGAATGGCCATGTGTCCTGTGTGTATTCTGTAGCAGGGGGCAATCAATTTTCCCGAGCGGGCCACGTGGAATACTGGGGTGACTGTGGAGGGTGAAGTTCTTACATGAATATATCTCACGCACTTTACGCTCTTCCTGTTCTGCAGGCAAATCTCTGCACGTTTTGTTTGAAAACAGCTATTCCAGCTAAGAGGTATCAAATGAATTTAAGTATTTCAGTACACTGGATTAATAAAGCTGTCGTATTCAAAATGAAAGCACAACAGTCGTGGTACATGCATCATGTACTTGTATTTTTATTCGACTCATCACTTCTCGCTGGCAGCTCTCAGCCTAATCAGGGACCGCCAACGATGTGGCCCACAGGGGAAACGGCTTTCAGCTTCTCATCAAGGCGGTCGTAAAACGTCAAGTTAGCGTTAAAACTGGATAAGAGGAAAGTCACTCGTCCAGTTTGGCTTTGTGATAAAGAGAAACAGCTGATCAAGCCTCTCGTGTGTATGAACCTCCAGTACACACTGCATATGGTAACACCAATATGATTTCTTATTTCTCATTAACACCTCATGGGAAAGTCTCTGGCAGCCAAAGAGCAGAACTTGGCCTCTGGGAAAAGTTAGAATAACTTTTCATGCAGACACACATACGAAACTATGTTTAGCATTTCAGCTGGTTCGAGGGAAAACATCTCGTATAACTTGGTATTTTGACCAGGAAAAATTTATGAAAATTTAGTAAGTACAATGAATAAATAAGCCTGCAGTCTTCAGGATACAAGCATAGCAGCTGTACAGAGTGCATCTTTTTTTTTTTTCGTTAAACCATTATTTGTCACTAGAACCTCCGGCAGTGGAAGAGGTCGGCTCTCTGCTCCCCAGGCTGGACGTCTGTACGGCTGCAGCATCGAGGAGACTGAAGCCAAATGAGATTCAGAGCTCGGGGTGAGTCTGGGCGAGAAGCGTCCGCGGGACCGATCGACGAGTTCAAATCTTTCGGCTTCAGACAAACAGGTCAGCCCCTCAACCCTCGCGGTTTGGAACAAGATTGGATTTTAAACCAATCGCCTCTCTTCCACACACACCGCTTCTTAATTTCCCTTTTTGCAGATGCCAGACGACTTTGTGCACTTCGCATGCGAGCCTGAGGCAGCCGCAACGCTCGGGCGGTACGAGACGACGCTTTCACCTCTACGCGTTCGGTTCCGGAAAAATCCAGGCAGAGAGCCAAAACAACTGCATCCGTAAAATATTCAGCGTGCAGCACCCAATATGTGGAGCACACAACATTTGGACCAAAAGGGCAATCTCATCTCCGTCTCCCAGGACAATGACTGGGTTTTCACATAGAGGGGGGGGGGGTGTCATTTTAAAGTTCACAGATGCTCCTACAACTCGCAATTAGCTCGCTCCTCTGTGGGGTTTTTTTTTTTTTTTTTCAACGAGGTCATAAAAGATTTATGGTGGGCTTCTTTGTTCAGGGTTTCCTCCAGTGTGTTGTGAGGAAAAGTGGCCCGTCGGCTTCTATAAGCTACAGTAATAGCACCGTGGCCTGGATATAAACATACGAGACTGGAGAGAAGATGCTCATTATGCTGGCTAAATGTGACTTGAGGTTAGTCCATGAGAGATTTAGGATGTTGCATCACACACATGCGGCTGAAAAGGCGCCACGGCGAGTCTCCCGGGTAGGAAAACGCTACTCAGGTGCGGCTCCTACGACTGATGGGCGACCGCTGCAGCTTCCTGAACGAGACTCTCAACCTCCCAGCTGCCCAGGCTGCTCCAGGAAAAAAAAGGCTGGTGCCAAATCAAACATGTTGTGTCGAGCCGCCGTAACGCACCACCACCAGGAAGTCAGTGTCTGGACCCGCTTCTTTTTTTTACTTTTATTTTTTTCTTTCAACACAAACATCAAGTTGTCTCTGTTTTGATTGCTGCTGCTTAATTGGCTTAACAATGACGCCTCGTCCAGCCTGCCGCTGTACCTGTCACCGTGCAGAAACAACACAACTGTCTTTCCTTCAGAGGGCCGAGTTAAAGAAGCTAAAAGATGTCAGGTTGGGAAATGTTTGAAGAGACATCCGTCGACTTCTCAGCTTGTGCTTTCACTTTGCCTTTATGCTTGTGACTTACTGAGAATAAAACCAAGTGGGGACGTCACCTACAAAGTTAGGTTTTTTGTATCCATCAGGCCTGTTAACACAAGTAGACATGGTATCGCTTCCTTGTTCATCGTGGAGTGGTTGAGTGTGGGGTTGAGCCCCCGCAAGCACAAGAAATAAGAATAGTGAACAGAAAGTAATGTGTTAAAGAAAAACTGTGTGATGTGCCTGTGCAGGAATGAAGGTGTCCTTTTGTGTTTGGCAGCAAATACAGGCGGTCGGACAGTTCAACACTTCACTGATCAAACACAGTCACGGCCACAAAAACAGGAAATTACACATGTGACTAAATCAGTCTGCTTTGAGAAGACTCCAAATATCAGCATTATTTCTATTTACAAATCCGTTTAATTTTTTAGAGTTTGAGGAGTCAAACCACCGTTCATTAAAGCGCATATCTGTTAAAATTTGTTCATCTGAACATATCCTAAACTTTTAAATCTGTCTTTAAGAGTCTCCCAATCAAATTCTTAAGTGTTGACTATCTGCTGATCCAACACTTACTGTATTTAAACACATCTCAAATTCTTATTTTAAAAGTATTCTGTCACAGAACTCCACTTAGTGCAGCATCACACAGGGAAAAAGACATTTTTGAAAACTAAAATCGACTTGAAGTGGTTTAAACGGCTCAGTCTGAACAGTCAGTTGATGTTCTTATGCTTTGTATTTGTTCTTCCTCATAAATGATCTTTTTTTTCAGCTAATGTACAGCATTTATGAATGACATTTTTTTAAAATTCTCCATATAGTGAGTTTCAGAAGGTGCATAGTTTGGCGGATTTTCTTGCTTTTGGTAAATTTCCATTAATTTCACATTTTTAGGTTTGCTCATCAAACATTTGTTTTTTAAATCAATCACATTTACAAACACTTTTATTCCATATTGTTAATTTGCAGAGCAGGAATGCAAAACATAATTAATTAATTGCAGTTCAGTCACTTGTGCAATATTGTGCCCGCTGATACTGCACTGACTTAGCAGCTTCTGGCATATTGCAAATTTGCCAATCTATTGGAAAAAAAACGGCGACAATTGACCTGATCTTCATGATTTTGTACAAAAGACAATATTAATCATCACCCCTGTCTGATTTCATGTTACTCACACTTTCTATTTGTGGCAATGTTTATTCAGCGAAAGTGTCGTGTTTGATTTGGGGCCTCACACCCACTCGCGTCGTTACAGCTGACCGTCGTCTGTTCAAATACATGTATTGATTAAGCACCTGAATGTGTTTAACCTGCCAACAGTGAATTCTTATTAATGCCTTGTTTGACGTGCTCTGTTGACTTTTCCTTGTCGTACATCCTGGTCAGATGCTGCTAAATGCAGATGATAAATAACGACGTGACTTTTAATAAAGGTTGAAATTCTGAAAGCGTGTGGAAGACCACAGGGTCCTCACCCAGGGGGGGGGGGGGGGGGGGGCGAGCAAGAGGGGCTTGGCTTCCTGCAATCAGTTACTCAACTGTGAGAATTTCTTGCAGCACTGCCTCCAAATTACATCCCTGCTTCTTCTTCTTTCCTCTTTTTTTTTTTTTTTTTGTGATGTTGTGATGTTCTCCCCTCCCACATCAGCGGGCTTGTTGTAGGGACAGGGTTTTCCTGCTGATTAGCTGGCTGCTGCCATGATTGAACGGAGATGCAGTGCATCTCTGGGGCCACATGAGGCTACCGGCTGCATACCAAGCCCGGGGTATGAGTGGCAGCAACGGGTGGGAGGGAGGGAGGGAGGGAAACCCCACACGACACGGCGCTGCAGAGATCAGACGGTGTTTAGAGCGGCGGCCTGGTCTCAGCAGCTCAGGGTAACGGCAACAGCTAATCTGGGTATAATCACGCAGTAATGAGCAAATATTCAATGTGGCACGATGTGGAAGCCCACTGCTCTGGATATATAAAGCTCATTGAGAGAATGCAGTGAAATAAACAGTGCAGCACTGTACACTATTTGTGCATTTTGCACTGCTCTATAAAGGCAGGAAGCAGAAGATGCAAGAGCAGATTTATTGTCCATGAGGTTTGTAGAAAATTGCACAACACACATAAATATTTCATGCGTTTTCAGGGCAATTATTTTCTTCTATAAAAAAAAGTCAATTGGATGAATCTAATGCCTACCGACGAGATGCATTATCTTCATTTGTGTGTGCTTGTTCGGAAGATTTAAATCCATCTCCAGTTAAAAATAAACTCTTCAAGGTTTGCAGATGTGTGGCTCAGGTAGCTGTGCTCCCCTCATGTTATTTTAACTCTATTTACAAGCAGCAGCCAACTCAGATTTGTAATTCTCAGTCCCGGATGGTATTTGTCCCACAGACAGAATGAACACAAATAGCAAAAAAAAAAAAAAAAAAAGGAAAACTCTGCAAATGTTTCCACATACTCAGGAGAACTCATGAATACCAATGTGTGGGAATCACCTGGACCTGGCAGGATGATGAAATCACAGAACTCAGTCATAATTCATGGCCAGGCTGTCATTTGAGTTATTTTAGGGAAGTTGTGGTCACATCGCATCATTTGTTATCATCGATTATTGCGAATGTGACTGATACAGCCATGTACTGAAACAAATACATGACAAATACAGCTGGAAGGGGATGCATCTGGAACACTTCGATCCACGGTTTTAAAGACGTTTTTTTGGGGTATTAACCATAAAAACAATGCAATTGATTGTTTAACTGGTCATGGAGGCTAATTGTAATTGCATATATGATATATTGCAAATGTATTGATATCAAGCTATCATTGTTCAAAATATTTGGAAATATGTCACCGAGGACTGTGTGAACTGAAGTGAATTTACATTTTAATGCAATATGCAATCATGCTGTGCATGCATATTTGGCAAATTAAATGGAGCCCTGCTGCACTGCATCGTGTTGACAACAGAGCTTATTTCACTTTACAGTTTCTACATTACATCCTATTCGGTTGCAAAAGTCCAGAATTTAAAATGGGTTTAAAATGAAGTTCAGTGTTTATTTATCACAGGTTCTATCATGCGTATATAGTACTTTTGCATTATGTGCACTCTTTTTCTTACCCATCAGAATCAGCTCTTTCCTGATAAAAGGCTTCAAGTTGAACAGAAAATAACTGTTTTGTTTTTTGTTTTGTTTTTAATCTTTGACTGGATCGTACCCCTCTTATCAAAAAACCAGCGAACATGTCAAAGCCACCTGAGTGGTCCGGTTATCCGTCTTTCCATCTCGTCTTTGCAGAAACTTTTTCTTGATATATTTTCTTTTTTTCCCCCACCACACCCTCAGCTCCAGCTCAGGATTTCTAGGACACGGCTGGGAGCACTTGCCCACTGATCTGCAGCCTGTAGTGTCTGCCATATCATGGACGGATGTATATGGGGACGTATATGCACACACGCCTCTATTCTGTCGTGTCACATCTCGGAGACGTGGACCTTTAATGCCGGGTGGCTGCCTGCCCTCCCCTGGGCTCCGTTCTGCTCTGCTGGATGAGCTCTGCTGCCTGTGTGGAGAGAAATCAGGGAATCCCTCCATCCATTGGCTTCTCTCCAGCTTTATTCACCCATTTGTTCCCTCTCTATCCTCCAGTGTGCGTGTGCTGCATGAAGGCTGGGTTATCACTGGGAATGCATTCCTCTTGTGACAAAGATAAAGAAGCGTCAGCAGCCGCAGCATCTTTGCTTCGAGGAGCCAAATGAACCAATTTAGGAAAGCGTCACGATGACAGATTACCGTAGGGGAGTAAATCTTACACAGCAGAGGTTTGTTGTTAAGAACACTGAAGAAAAATGTACATTTTCTCAAGGTTTTGTTCTATGATTTCACCCACCATACGCTGAAACACAAGCTATTACACACAGTTCTTCATACTGGAAACCAACACAAAAGCACGGAGTGGATGGGAGTTCAACAGCTTCGTTTCAATTTACATTTGGTTACAACCTTAAACACACAAACACGCCTGACAGATGAGGAACATCTGAATACGGTCTGCTGCTCCTCTGTCAGCCAAAAGTCACTTCAATAGTCATTTCAGAGAGGTGAATTATCCTTTTTTTTATATCTGTAAAGTGTGTTTGCAGCTAAATCCGTCTGCATAAAAACACAGGCTCCCAAATCACCACAATAAATGGGACTGAATCGTGCAATAGCCCGTGTGTGTTTACTTCAGCTGTACAGTTTTCTGAAGTCAGTCATTTCGAAAAGCAGCAAATTACCAAATTATATCACAACCATTTCATAACTGGAAGGATTTTCATTTTCAATCACAACAGAGAGAGGGAGCAGCGCACTCCAAATACATCCAAAATACTTCCAAAATGTGTCCTTCTAAAATATTTATGGCCTATTAAGTATTGATAAATAGTTCATCCAAACCTGAACCAGCTCATCATGAGCATATATTGGTAATCTCATGTTCAGGTTGCAGATTTGGACTGTTGGTTGGACATTAAACATACATACCTTTGAATTTGTTTTGATTATTTGTTGACATTTGAAGATATCTTCGCAGTAAACAGATAAAGAATTCACGTATAGAGCATATTTTCACTGCTCCAACATTCATACTCACCAATGGTGCCACATTATTCAGCAGGGCTTTAAGATGCAATATAGTTTTTGAGCGTTGTCATATTGAGGAATTGGGATAAATACGAAAACGTACATATATCATGTCACAGTGTTGAGTCTTTGAGATTGTTCTCTCTTTTCTCTCTTTCTCCAGCCGTGACTGGGTGGTGGTTTATGTTTCTTTTCATCATGCGGCAATCTGCAGTTCCCATCATCAGCATTTCAGAAGAACAGTTTGCTGACTTTGTTGTTTTGGGTCATTTTTCCTTGACGTTTGTACTTGATTGTTGCTCTGTGGCCAATAGATATGGAATAATTTGATCAATCAATCAAGAACCGAGATTTTTTGTCAATTGTTACCAAATAGTCACTTCTTTTCATATTTATGAAAAGCATAAATGCAGTCCATCAAAAGAATTTCACTGTTCAGTCAGTCTTTTATGATATATACGCAATGTACATGTTGATATTGAGCCAAGTATAAATGTACAATATATTGTACAGCCCTTTTCTTAAGCTGAGATGCAAAATTGATAGACTATAAAACTAGTCTGCAATCATTCTGAATGCATCCCAGGAAGACAGAGAGAAGCATAACCCAAATGGCATAAAATGGACATAAAATGACTATAATCAAGCACATTGGCAGCAAAGAGATGCAAAACGAGCAAAATAAGACATGGAGCGATGGAAATGGGGTATAAAATGGTCTATGAGCTACAAAGCTGCAATATCGAGACATAAAACAACCATAATCAGATCTGAAATTACGAGGAAAAAAACTATCTTGGGCAGCATAACAGTCACAGAGAGATGTCAGATGAGCAGGAAAGCATCAGCCCTTGCACAATAATTTATAAGGTTTCACAGCTATCATCATTTGAAATAAGCTGTTTTTCATTTCAGGATATTCCGTCTTACAGTGGAAAAGTGGGGATAAAAAAAAATCCCCCTCTGAGCAGGAATGAGGTCAGTCCGTTTCTTCATCAGAAGTGCATTGATCATTGTGTCAGATAACCAGCCAGACATCCAGTCAGTCATCCCTGAAAAGCCCCCGGGGTGTCCTGGTGACTCCCTGCACAAGGTCACGCGTAATTACGAGCTTGGGGAGCCACACTACCTGTTACAGACACATCAAGGTGTCCACTTCTTTCACAAACCATGCACTCCCTCTGACTACACGTCTGGGACAAGTTCAACACAACTGGATGTTTTTTTTTTTTTTTTAAGGGGGGGGGTGGGGGGGGGGGGGGGGGGGTGGGGGAGTGATTATTACGAGAACCGATAAACGGAGCTTTTTTTTTTGCTGCATTGCACCTGCACAAACGCGCCTAAGTTTGGGTCGGAAAGTGGACCGTCTGGTCCCACCTGATGTGAGCTCAGTGCTCCGTGGTGGTGGTCGTGATGGTGGAATGACAGCAGCCCAGTGACCGACCCCCCCCCTCCCCTCCGTCCCCTCCGTCCTCTCAAAACACACAGATCACACAGACTAAACACCAGCAAACAGGCTGCAGCGAGCTGACCATATGTGTCATATGGCAGAGGTGGAAGCCGGCGGTGATCTGTGTCCTGCATCTGTCTTTTTTTTTTTAACGAGGAGAGCTGTGGAGCGGTGGTCTTACCTGGTGACCGGAGGCAGCGATGAGGGGCCGGGCTGGGGGTGGGGGGGAACTGCGGTGCGATCCCGGGAACCGAAAGCCGTAGTGCCGGTGCGCCTCAGCAGCACCGTCTGAAGGAAGACACTGCTCCACAGCCAGGGTGTTCCCGACAGGAGGGGGCGTGGTGTGTGTGTGTGTGTGTGTGCGTGTGTGTGTGTGTGTGTGTGTGTGTGTGTGTGTGTGTGTGTGTGTGTGTGTGTGTGCGCGCGCGCGCACACACAGATGAATTTCGTTTGGTCGCGCACCCGCGCGCGTGCGTCCTTATAATAAAGGCTCATTCTAACGATGCGTCAGTTGTTTTGAGGTGTAACAGTGAAACTTGGCGGCAGCAGTAACAGCAGAATTCACACTGCGGTGGTTGAGGGGAAACTCCCCTGCTGTCACTGGGAGTACATTATGTATTGTGGATTGTGGATTCTCCCCGCTCATGTCTTCTGAGAGTGTGTATTTTTGTGGTCCGGACGAGCTGGCAGCCCTGCTGCAGCCTGCCTTGTTTATTTAATAGTCTAACAGAAAAGAATAGTCTTGGGCTTTGACTAAACCTGCTTACAAACACATTTAGAGTATTAACATGTAAACAAGTTGTTTCCTCCCTGTATACCTGACCTAATACTGACATCAAAGGCTTGTTTCTTTCTGCTTAGTTTTCCTTCTTTTCCTCCTCTCTTGCCACTGAATTTAATTGTGCTTTTGTATTGTCTTCATGCATCTCAGTTTGTAACCCACCATTTCATTTTTAAAGATTGATATACAGCAGTTTGTATTTTTTCTGGGAGAACAGATGGAAAACTGTTTCTGTGTAATTCTGGCTCCTTTCAAGCATCACGAATGAACACATTGTGTCAAATAAGCCATAGTGAAACTTAATTTACCATCAAATTGAAGCCTATGATGACTCAAACTTCCCAAAAATAACTGATCTGATAATGGAGTGAAAATATGTTATTAGTAAAAGAAAAAACATTGTCTTATCCTTACATTCGAAAAGTGTTTCAGATATTTTACAGTTACAAATGGGAGGCAGGGTTTCTGCCTATTTGACACATGTGAATCTGTAATTCACAGTTAAATCATAAAGGACATTGGATGAGATTAGTTACAACCTTATTGATCCATGTGGGCAGGTTCCAATAGAAATGGAGAGAAAGAGAATCCACCTCCCACACCATTAAACAACATACACAATATTACTACAAAGCCTGAAAAAATAGGCATCTGAGGATATGTTACCTGGAAACATGTCATTTTGATCATCTTAAAGAAAAGAACAAATATTAATAGTCAAACAGCTGTATGTGACATGACAAAGTTCATTCCAGATGATTATCACATGAAGAAATGTCACATTTATGTAAAATGGGAGTAATTTCTGATGTCGCTTCAGAGTTTCTGGGGATGTGATGTAAGGGCACACATGCCAATTCAACAAAACACACATCGAGATGGGGCATATAAATCAAATCAATGATTTTAATCATTACAGTCACCATGTTTGAATTAAGTCCCTTCTTGTTGTGAAGAAAGTACTTTCCTCCATGCACATTTCTTCTTTAAAATTAACATATATATGGTAAAAAGATTTTAAACAACCACTAAAGAGAGTGAAAAAACAGCAAACTAACCAGACCAGGTCAGATATATTTAAAATAAAGTGGAAAAGAGATCAAAATCAAAGAGAATCGAGATTAAATCAAAACAATATTGGATAGGTGAAATAAAAAGAAGACTAATAAAAACATTAGACTTACAGTCACGAAACAAATTATAATAGTCAAGGTGAGATGAAAAAAATGAAAGACATATAGCAAAGGAATGCAATAAACAATTTTTCCATTAACTGTCTCTAAACAAAGAACAACAACTGCAAATTAAGACTGTACAATTATAAATAAGGCTAATAAATAATACTTAAAACTAACTGAAAAATGGCAACAAAAAGAATGACAAGAAAAAGGCCTTGTGCCTGGAAAATGATTAAAAAAAATTGACAAATAAAGAAGAGATAGAAACTATAAAAACACTGAAAATAACACATCTGACGACAGAAACTCAAAACATAAAACACATACAAAAAAACAAACAAATACCAAGACCAACTTCTACATAAGTAAATAATTCAAGAGACAAAACAAGCATGACTTAATGACACACAAAAAGACAAGACAATTGTCATTTAAAATTTGGGAAAATAATACAAGACGACGAAAATAAACAAAAACAAGAAATTCACCACGAAAATATAAGAAAAAAAGGCACAAGGGCCAAACAAACAAACAAACATACTCATAATTACAACTAATAGAATAAAAACGTCTAAAACGAGGGATTAAATTAGCATAAACAGGCTAAATATCATGTTTTGTGTGGTTTTGTTGTGTCGTGTCTGTGTTGAGCCACTGTGGGGCGACACTGCGGAGAGCAGAGAGCCGGAGGAGGCGGAGGGGAGCCGAGGAGGCCTCTTGACTGAGCTCCGCTCCTTGACTCGGAACCGACAAGCAGGAACAACAACAACACAAAGACCGGAGCCGGCAGTCGCCATGGAGGAGTACAACTCCGGAGACGAGGTTCCCTCTTCCCCGCCACTTTATTTCATCCTCCACATTTCGTGTCTTCGAACATTAAATCAGCTGTTTGCTTAGCTTAGCTTAGCTTTAGCCACAGAGCTATCCGTTAGCCTTTGAGCGTGAGCTCGTTAGCTTAGCCACTTAGCTCAGCGTTTTTCTACACCGGGGTGTGGTCAGTCTCTTTAAATTAACAACGTATTTTATGAACGTTGATTTACTCTAACTGGAGGCTCATATTGGTGCGTTCAGTAATCAAGCTGCTGGAATACTTTCTTTTTTTTTAGTATTATAGAATCATGCTGGAATCTTTTATTCATCTATTTACTAATTGAAAGCAGTTGTGATCAGTTCACATGATTGAATGACTGCAGACATTTACTGCTCTTAAATCCTTATCAAGATAAACGATTTGCTTTAAAATACGCTTCAAAACGATACACTTAAATACATATGCATAAATAGTAACAGCGACATAGGTATTGTTATGATATGTGTACTAATTGTGCTTTGAATTGCCCGAGGTGATGAATAAAGTTCATTGAATTGAATCTAGATGATATTGGATAATATATTGTGACGTCAGATCATATGTACTCAGAAATGTACATGGAAGACTGTTAGATCTCATTTCTTAATATGTGACCTTTTAAAGTTAGTGTAAATGCAATATTGGGACATTAATATAATAACAAATGGTTTTAATCAGATGGAAATCATCTTTTTATTGTCTTTCATACTTAAATGCCTTGCTTGATTTCTGTTGAGTTCATATATTTTTGAGTACTACAGTCTGACATCACAATATATTATCCAATATCATCTGCCAGACACATTGCTCAGATTCAACTATAGTTTTATCAAGGTAAATAAAAGATATCTCGTCAAAGCAAAAGGATAAAAGATTTGTGTGATTGAAAACGTGCTAAATCTAAACATGTTGGTGTGCCGATATGATCAATTTGCTTAGTCGTTTTACTATGGGTTATCAGTAAAAATAAATAGTATTTTCAGACACTCAAGTGTGGGTTATTTCCTAACCACATTTAATTCACCAAATATTCTTTTGGCAAATTAATTCTCTGCGAATTATTGTTTGACAATTATTTTTGGATGTAAAGTAGGGATCTTCTCAGTTAATAAATGAATGTATTGACTATTAATCAAAATCAAATGGTTTGAATGTTGATTTAAATTGTGGATGGGTTCGGTAGCAATATGATTTCAAAAGTAGATTCCTTGGTGTGGAGTAACTTCAACATGTAAAAACTGTGTACATGTCCAATATAAAGTCACAATTAAATCAGCTAGTCCCAGGAGAAAATTACAGATTGATTAATATGATTATTTAAAGTTGCATTTGAGAGCATGGCATCTATTTTTAATTCTTCTGAATACCACCACTATGTAGAATAACTGTTTCTCTGTTTTCTTTACTCTGTAGGTCATCTTCAATCCTGAGGAAAGCAGCAGTCTGGTCAAAGAGGTACGTTTCACTCTCGGAAATACCAACAAAATGTTGTTTTTCTTCATGGAAATCGATTGAGATGACTCATGCTAAGTCACGTTAAACCCATCAGATCCTGTTTTCAAGGGAGTCCTAATATAATATAAGACATCTGATGACGAATGGAGACACGGAACAGAAACAACAAGCTCCAAACACACTGTGGAGAAAAAGAACAAAAGTAAAACGGACAATAATCGAGAGTTTTAACCCACAGATATAGTGGGATCTGTATAAACTGAGTGTGAGCAGAGACTGTTTCACTCAAAACAGCAGCAGCCCATGGAGCTCTGAACATAACGGCTCACATATACCTTTGTTGTTTTCCCTCAGTGCATCGAAGGCGTCATCGGTGGAACCGACTACAACCAGAATAAGGTGAACCAGTGGACGGCCAGCATAGTGGAGCACTCCCTCACTCACCTGGTGAAACAGGGCCGGCCCTTTAAGTACATCGGTGAGCAGATCACTCTTCTGACTTCAGTAATGCAACGCTCCCCACGCTCACGCAAACACTTCTTTCTTTTTTTCCCCCCTCTGCTGCGCTGCAGTGAACTGTGCCGTCATGCAGAAGAGCGGCGCCGGCCTCCACACGGCCAACTCCTGCTACTGGGACACGGCCACCGACGGTGAGCCGCACAATCAATACCAGCAGACCCAGACTGACACCAGACAACATTTAAGACTTCTCTTCAATCTGGTTTGATGTCAGTCTGGGGAACAAACAAGATTTTTAATTGACATTTTAAACTCAGGGAGTTTTGTCCTTCTTGTCAGAATTTTCAGCCTGATCTGTGGAAAACGGATTACAAAGCTGCTCCATAAAGTTTTTTAGTTTTTTTTAATCAATACTGTATCCATCCATGACAAATGTGCCTCCTTTCTTAACATATTTAGTAGGAATGATTGAGTGTTTTAGCTGCACTCCCCAGGGATCATGTGAGCTGCATGTTTGACTTGGTAAACAAACAAACCAGCATGTTTCTGGTTAAAAAGATTGTTTTTCCGAACCTAAAGCCACTTAATTTCTCATGTGCTCTTTTAACTCACATTTTCTGTGAATTTGCTTTATAATTTGTGTTAAAGTAGCTTTTAACTAAAGAAATATGAATATTTTTCAGGGATGGTGAAGTTTCTGGGCACCATAAGGTCACTTACTTAAAATGAAAAAAACAACTTCCCTATGCGAAGTACTGAAGAGTCAGGAGGTCAGTGACGAGCTGCAGGTGGTCTCTTTGTCTGGTGGCGACCAGAGGATTGAGCAGCTCAACGGAGCGACTCAGTACGAGTGTCTGGAGGGCCTGGAGCCACAGATACCACCGGTTTTCCTGTTAATGCTGACCGGCATCCTCAACCGTTTCACAGCAGATGTTAAAAACCCGACCGACATCCGTAGCTGTCCTGGCAAATGCCATTTAACTGCATTTCCATTAAAGTTTCAAGTATCGTACCCTTTGTCTTATTTTAACATCAGCTGCAGCTAATGGTCTGTGACAGAAGTCACCAGTTTACAGGGGCACCAGTGAAACCAAAACACCGGACAGTGAAGCCATGACTATAAGGATCCACATTTTGTATTATTAGTAAATATGTAAAAATATCTATTATTCGTACTGGAAAACGGCCCAAACTGAGTAGAGGCGAGTCGGTACTCGTGGAAAAGCGCCATTGTCACTAAATCATAAAGTACAACATGAAATGTAAGAGTCATAACCAACAATAGTTATATCTTGATATTTCTTTACTGTGTCCAAAAAAGCTGAACCATGAAGTACCAGTCCTGTGTCGTCCTACACCCTCTCCTGAATCACCAGGTTGTAGTATCCATAAGATACGAAGCTTTGTCTTTGCTCTCTCTGAGTCTCGGGGAAACAACTGCATTAATTCACCAGAACATGACTTCTGAAGTAATGAAAACTGTCGAAAATGCGAGAAGAAAGAAGCAGAAACAAAACAGTGTATTGATGCTCCGATGCTGAAACACCCACGGCCCTGTTGGAAATGCAGCGAGTCAGAATGTATGAGCCGCCGTGAAGGCGGAGGTTTATTTATGACTTCAGCTTCGCAGCTCCAGTCGGGAGGCAGACGGATGGCGTCGTTAAAGTGGGCGGCGCGCGGTAGCCTTCGGGTCGGGCCACGATGACGAGGTGGAAGAACAGTGATAAACTTATCGATCAGCCGCCGATCGGCCGGAACATTAGGACCACCTGCCTTGTGTGCAGATGAAGCGTGACTCCCGCTGTGTGTGTTTCAGGGAGCTGCACCGTTCGATGGGAGAACCGCACCATGTACTGCGTGGTCAGCGTGTTTGCCGTGGCGCTGTGAAAGCAGCTGATCTCTCTCCCCGACCAACGCCGCCATTTTCCCCGAGTGCCGCCATGAGCAAGACGCCACGGAGGTCCTGTGAAGATCTCGTCCTGGAGAGGCTCATGATAACCTGCAAGAACACAACTTCAGCTGTGTTTTTAAAATGGACGGAAGTCACGGTTATCCACATGAAATACCCTTTTCCGTAAATATCCCACAGACGTAGTCTTTGCTCAAGAAGTACAGATAAAAGTAAGCACTTAATGTTAACCAAGCTTATTAAGCAAATTACTGTCATTTTTCCTCCATTGACTCTAGTTTACTTTCAGCCGGGCTGTGAGCGAGGAGGAGTAAAATGTGTAATTCCTGAGCGAGATATCTTGACATCTATCGGATGACATTAAGCACAAACATCCATGTCTCCTTCAGGATCTTGTTGTCATGTGAAGGTTGTAATCTGTGTGATATTTTGATGGACGTCTGAGACGACGTAAGGTTCCAATCGACTTCAGCTGTGTTTTGTTTCCTGCAGCTTTTTTCTCCTTCGGAACATTCCCAAACTCAACTGACTGAACTGTTACTGTAGTTTGAGTAAGAACGTATTATTTATCTTTTTTGTCAAGTACAGTCGTTCGTCTACCTGTGTCAAGTGTTACTACTCGTCCGTGTTGATAATTTAATCATTTCACAGTGTCTGTCCCAATTACTGAAGTATTTTTCTTGTCCTGGAATTAATTTGTAGAACAGTTTGTTCAAATAAACTTTTTTTTTTTTCATGCCATCTATTTGTTTGATTGAGCAATTTAAGATAAGAATATGGTCGCGTTACAAAGTTGCAGTAAGAGCGACCGTCCACTAGATGTCAGCACAAAACTGAATGAAGGAAACCACAAAAAAAAAACAGGACAACCCAGACAGTTTTCACATATAAATATATATTTAGTTAGATTTTTGTTGTGGATTTTTTCTTTCATTTAAATGCCTTTTATTTCTCATATTTTTTATTTTTTTTGCTTGAAAGATTTCTTGTACAATTTGTATAAACTGGAGCATTCACGTGATTCTTGAGGTCGTCAACCCTCTGTGGATACGTTGCAAAAAGTTTAGTGCAAAAAAACAACCACACCGACATTCTCTCACGCTCACACACATGATTACACGTTAAAGGAAGTCAATTGTCATTCTCTGTATTTTAGATCACATCTATGCAGTTAAAATGGTTCCTGTTAACTTTAGAGCAAAAATTGTTATGAAGTAACATTGTACTGTTTTTTTAAAACGCTGTCATTCATTTTGGACAATGAGGCTGGTGTCAAATGACAACATGATAAAGGTAGTTGCGTCCATAGGTGCTGGTCAACTTGGGGGGGGGGGGGGGGGGGGGGGGGGGGGGGACTTTAAAGGAGGGTGGACCAGAAATGGACAAATATGCTACTTCAGGCAGATGATGCATAAAGGACATAATCAACTAAATCCTTTTTTTTCCCTTCAAATCATCATCAACCGATGAGTGACCTCAGACATAAGCACAACAGGCCTCCTTAAAAGTGTTGAATTAAGCAAAAAACACATGTCACAATTTCAAACGACACTCCGTTGGATATAATCAAGATACCGCGTGTTAAATATTCTAACTGAGACGCACAGACACCGAGCTGACAGACGCGAGCCTGGCATGAATCTGAAAGATGCAAATACATCCAGATGAAGCATTTCATTCCACGACAGCTTGCTTGCGTTGATGGTTTTGACACTTAAAAAAAGCCACTTGAAAAGTCTTTTTTTTTTGGAAATGTGTTTTTGTAAACGTGCAAAAAACATCCGTGCTTTACAGTAACGTGTACGGTGATGGAACATCTGGCCAAGCACAAAGTACACCACAGAAGCAGCGCGTTGTTGTTCATAAAGCTCTTATCAAGGAGTTAAAAAAAAAAAGAAGAAGCTGATTGCTCGCAGCCATAAAACTAGCGACGAGAGTGGGAGTGGGGGGGTATTTACTAAGAAGACTCCTCACCGCCCTCTCTGGCTCCGCCTCACCTTGAGGCTCCACACATGCACGCTCCCACGCTAAAAGAGAGACACTAAATACAATCAGTGAAAATGCATGGATCCACGTGGTCGGCGATGCAGCATAAAAGTGGACAGACTCAGCGGTGCTGGCGTCCGTTACTGTCTGGGTGGAAGGCTGCCGCGATGGGAACGGCAGTGACCAACCTCTGGCGAGATGGACTCATGAGGCCGAAGGGGGGGCGTGAACTCTCAGAGGGGATCCATGTGGCACTTGGAAGGCTACACAAAAGTATTGACTCGCTGACTCAGCACGAGTGTGACGCTTTTAAGCGATGCAGGCCACGTCGTGGCCGACGCCCCCGTTGACCTCCCCTCCGACGTTGTCCGTGTCGTTCGGCGTGTCGCAGATCGTGTCGTTGAGCATGTCGTACGTCGTGTCGTTGGGCATGTCGTACGTGCTCTCGCTGGCCGTCTCCTGCGCTGGCCGCCCGGCCGCCTCTTTGCCCCCGGGGGGGCTCGCCCGCTCCGGGACGGCCGCCCCCGTCGACCTGCTGGGAACGGGAGCCGAGTCGCACGCCAGGCAGAGCAGGGAGGAGCAGTCGCAGCAGCCCCGCGTCATGTTGGAGGAGAACAGCCTCCGGCACGGGTGACAGAACTGGTAGAAGACCAGCATGAAGAAGATGGCGATGGCGTAGGCGACCAGCAGCTGCAGCACCAGCAGCGGGGCGCAGACGAAGTCGTAGAAGTCCGTCTTGTTGACGTACCACAGCAGGAGGAGTGAGGCGTTCTCCACGAAGCGCAGCATGTAGTACACGGCCATGCGGTACCAGTTCTGGGACTTGTTGATGAGGTCCGGGTCGTTGAGCTTCACCTGCACCGCCGACCAGCAGAACATGTTGATGCCGGCGTAGAGGAAGGTGAGCAGGCAGAGCACGATGGTGGTGCCCACCCGGGTCAGGGTTTTCTCGATGTTCTCGGGGGAACGGCGAGTGGCTCTGCCAGAACAGGACCCAAGGGTAGAGGAAGAAGAGCAGGAAGTTGAGCAGGACGACGGGCAGCACCCAGAGCTGCAGCACGGAGCTGAAGAGGACCAGGACCGCCACTCGCGTGGCGATCTCGAAGCTCCTCCACAGGAAGATGCACAGGTAGGCCAGCGGCCGCACGTCCACTTCGTACTCGTCGTATTTGATCTTGATGGCCAGGATGTTGCAGCGCAGAGCTCCGTACACGATGGACAGCATGGAGATGACCATCAGTGTGCCTGACGGGGAGAGGGGCAGAGAAATAGAAGTTGGTTAAAGACTTCCTGATGATCGCGATCAGCTGCTTGGGTCTCCAGTTGTTGTCTGAAATATCTGCTAAGTCTTTAAATAGTCACACTGTCGCAACACTCTTTTGCTCTAAAAGTATTTTGTGATTTATTTAGTGGTTATATATAAATAGAGATAGGTTGAACTTTTCTTTTATAACTTGTCTCAGTAGTTCCAAAAATGTGCATTTGAAAGAATTAATCATTTTAACCTCCATCCTTCTGAAATGTCGAGACGAAAGAATAATACTGGGAAAAAGCAGCAGAAGTAAATAAATGTATGAAGCACCAAATGTACACAGTGGAGCCCTGAGGGACGTCTCGATACCCCAGCGCTAGCGAACAAACAGGTTCTCACAAATATGCACGCTTAATAGAATTCATTCACATTTAAAGTAATTTATTCAAGCTTGTTTTTGTGCCCTTTTCAGTAAAACGATGCATTTAAAACACGTTCTCAGTTTTATCTGAAATTAGATGCATACTTGAGTTTTTGTTTTTTTCCTCTGAAACTCCTCCATATTCTGATTTCTGTTTTTTTCTCCTTCCCATCTGTTGATACATTCAGAGCCTTGAGCATCACAGGCAGCTGTGACTTATCTGCACTGACATTAATGTCCCACATAATGACTTTTAAGTAGATTTCTCCTGCTCATATCCAAAGTCTGTGTGAAAAGTGGGGACAGAAGATAAATGCGTGCCCAGAAGCGCTTGCAGCAGTGTGACATTGTTATACGAGGCAGGAATAATAATTAAGTCAACGTTTGAGTGGAGTCATGATGATATTCACAGTTTCAGGCTGAAGGAGCTGGAAATCGCTGTCCTTTTAAAATGGTTTCATTGTCAAAGTATGATAATCGCACATTCATTATATGAGAGAAAACATTGGGAAACCTACCCATTACATCTATAAGACATGTTTTTGAGGCGTTTCCTGAGCTTCGATCACACTTTCTCCAAGTGTATGAAGGAATTTTGACTCTTTTAACCATTCGTTGGACACCCTCTGAAGATAATTTAAGATTTCATTTATAATTTTGTCACTTATCAAACATAATGAACAATTTAATGTTTTTGTTTTTAGTATTATTATCATGTAATATTTCCAATTCCAGAAATTCTTTCTAAATGTCTATATCAGCCACATTGGATGCATTTCTCACTGGATCTCTGTAAAACTTGAACCTGCAACCTGGAGTCCGTGCAAACTGAGCCCAGGTTTAAATAGGCTTGTGCCTCTGGGAACCTTGACTATGAAACTCTTTTAGAGCAATGGAACAAAGTCACTTTGGAAATTAAAATAATTTTGGTGAAACAGAGCACGACACCATCGAAAATGAACAATGGTCTTTGCACAACTGTTGTATGGCAACTAGCCTCATTTGCAAGACAGCAGAGGAAATCAAACATTCATGATTCATCTATCTCCCCCTCATTTCAGTTGCTCCAACTCTCCGTCAGCACCCAGTGAGACGGGAGCTTCAGGAGCTTTAAGACTTCAGGAGAGTCCATTATTTTTATTTTATTACTTTTTTTTTTTTTTTACCTCCCTACTAAAAATGACAGCTGACATGATGCAGGCAGTCAGGTAACATTGTCCATGTCAGACGGAGCAGCGTTCCAGGTCACCGCCCAGGTTTCACTCCCCCTCTCCACCCTCCAGCAGCAAGATTTACACCACTCCATCCCTGCTGTTCGGCCGTTCGAAATCAATACCGCCAAGCTCCGGCTGCTCTCCGCGCTGCAGCACTCGGTGAATTAAACGCGGTCTGCCGCTGAGCTGCTGAGGTTTCTGCATCGACTTTACAGGAACACCAGTCACTCTGCAGGGAGGATTATCTTCCAGGGACTTCGGCTGACTTACTGGAGTGGTTTCATCCCGATACGGTGTCCATCTTCCCTCATGGGCTCTTTGAGTGTTTCAAGAGTGACATTGAGGAATGTTTGAAAAGACAGACGAGCTGCTTCTATGAACATGATGTATGTCATTAATGTGCACTTTTATTCTGGAGCACGGCGACAAACACAAAATCTACTTTCTGGATATTGCTTTCCGGAAGACTGGCGGTGCTTTTTGAGTCACAATTAAAATGTATATATAACATGATGTAAAATCGATGTTGCGATCAGACGATTAGAACAAGCGCATAATATTTGATAGTTGTCAAACGATTGTGACAGGATTTAGTTGTGGACTTTGCATGTTTTCTCTATTTGTGCATTTTAAATGTTTTCCCCCTAATGTCCTGGTTTCCTCTGACAGTCTATGAACACGGGGTCTCTAAAGCTTCCCGTGTAAACAAATGTGAGGTTTTCTGCCTCGGTCTGTTATGGTGAAGGACTGCTGGTGCTGTCAGGTTGACCCCCCCACCCCCACTTTCACTGACAGTCAGCCGGGATTAACTCTTTACTGATCCCTGTCTGGCGGGTGGATTCTCTACATTGAACACATCCGATCATAGTCACCTCTAACTTCAGTTAATGCTCCTGCTCAGGGACTCACGGCGGCACCCTGTCAGTTGTGGGAGTCAAACCTGCGATCCTCCACGGAATCTGCCATTACAAGGTTAAAACAAACTGTCTCTCAGCTGCTGTACATACGGTCATTGATTTCTTTTGTTTTTAACCAGTGTTTATAGCGACATGCCTATATGTGGAAGTGTCTGTCGCAAGAGAAACGTGAACAATTGTGGAGCCCTTGTTGGAAATGGGCAGTTGGACAATCAGGTCATTAAATTAGTGTCAGTGAGCAGCAGAATGGTGGGGGGGGGGGGGGGTACGGTCACATGACATCCTTTTTTTGGCCCTAACTTAATGAGCAGATGTCCTATTTTGACTCAGTGTGAACTCTTTTCTAAACATCTCAAAGAAAATGACTCTTTGTGGGTATTGCATGGACTTACATTCAATTGTTGCAGACGAGTCTGGTACAACAGAAGAAACTCAGTATTTAGTCAAACGCTAAACAATTATCTGAATGACTGATGATCCACAAGGATGCATATGAATTTTGAGGACATTGCAAAGACATGAATGACTTTCCCGCATCATGACATCATGACATGACCAGAACCTTAAACATTCACCCTGGTTCAACTTTTATAACGAGGATAATTCAGCTCTTCAAGTTGTGTATATAGTTTTGTCAGACAAAGTCTCATAAGTACAATTTAGAATGTTTTAGCCATTTTAGCAACAGTCAATTGCTTTTTTTCTTTTAATGCACTTCTTGCTATTTCAGCCCATTGAGCCATTTTAGTTTTTCTCAGATCATTTCTCATGGTGTTCAGTTGTTTCCCTCCTCATATCAAACACACACGTCGACCAGACTGTTTTTTTTCAATAAATAAAGTTACATTAAAGTTTTCTCATGGCGTCCCCCACAAGGACGGCAAGTCGCCAAAATAATGTGTGTGCTTGTCTCCTCTCTCACACACACACAAACAGTTTGACCTCGTATCTGCATGAGTTGGCAGAGAGAATCTCCGTTTTCTATCCTCGGTTACATAACGCCACTTTGACTCATGAAAACACCATCCTCTTATTTCCAATATGGCTCTTTCGGCTGATCAGCCCACGCCGTGGTGGACGGGTGACAGACTGAGCTCCCGGGCCTGAAAAGCCACTTGACGCCTCTCACACTCCAGGAGTGACCCCCCCCCCCCCTCCCCCCCACCCTCCCTCCTCCTCCCCCTCCTCCTCCTCCTCACCTCTTCCGACGGACACCCCCCGCTGCAGGACGCAGATGTAGAGCTGCAGGGTGAGCTGGGGGGCCGACCCGAGGAAGGCCTGAATGACGGAGGTGCGGGCGAAGGCGGCTCGGTGCGTAAACAGTTTCCCCTCCGCCTGCCCCACCTGCCGCTCCACCTCCTCAGGCTGGCCCCCGCGGGGCATCTGCTTCTTCCTGGTGATGCTGACATAAGGCTCCTCCACGCGGCCCACGCTGCCGTAGATGCAGAACGCCTCCAGACACCTGAAAACACAGGGGCGTGAAGAGCTGCTTCTGTCGGGCCGTTCACTGGCAGATCATTCAGGATTGATTTTTGTACTTTAGTTTTGATTGTACCCATTAGCCTCATCAAAAAAAAAAAAAAAGAAGAAGCTGGGCTCGATATAATATGGCTTTTAAACCATGGCCGGGTCGTCACTGTAATCAATGAATAAACCCAAATACATTGTAAGAAAACAAGCAATCATGATTACATTTATTAACAGAACTTGTATGTTGTGGGCATTTTTAACTGGAGCCAATGTATTTGCATTGAACATCCCTGCCTTACATTTTTTTTTTTTTTTTATGTATTTATGGTGATGTTTGAGTACGTGGATTATAAGACTTCTCCTTCATTAACAATCACAGGACGTCAGCAGTGTGCTGAGCTCATGTGACCATAACCAAGCAGCTGGCTCCACTCCACCAGCCTCCAGCTCTCTTTAATAAGAGTATCATAAGAGGCAGTCGGGCAGTTTGTCCGTGTGCCAATAGAAACACTTAACCACGGAGAGCGGGCCGAGGGCCAGAGGTCGAGACGCTGCTGATCGGCCGCCAGCGAAACCGCAAGGCAGGAGGATTTAATGTCCAGGAGGGATCAGCGTGAAATACAGCGGGACGAGACGCACGCATCACCTACTGGACATAAACTGAAATGGATGGAAATCTCAGGCATGGGGAGTGAAGTGTTGAAACATCAGTCTCACACAAAAGATGTTATAGTGGCTCCATCCAGGAGGAGTCAATGTTTCAGTTCAACTCCTTTGAATGTCTGTCAGAGTTTTGGCTTTTTTGTTTTTTTTAAAGGTAGTTATTAACAAAACCTCCAGCATCACTTGTGTTTATTACTATTCAAACTGCTTTTTTAAAAAATATTTCTGGATTCACACAAGCGTCCAGCTCTGACGCAGTTCAACCACGTGAGGAGCCATAATCTAGTAGCAATGTCTATAACATGTTGTACATTTTTATTTATTTTTTAAACCTAAATCGGTGTGATTTGGGATTAATGAGGTGTTTTTATAATAAAGTGTTTCATTGTCTTTTCATGTGTGAGAGGAAATGAGGTTGAGACAGACACGTGTGTTATAAACAGTTGTAAAATGTGGATTTTGCTCTATAAAGAGGTTGTTCAGCTTTTTTTTTTAAAGTCCGTCGGCTCCATTAACGTGATGTCCTTGTTTGTGGCGCCCTGGTGCTTTTAGTTCAACTCTCGCATCCTTACTTGACCCTGTGACTTCTCTCCTGTCAACTCCTGAGGGAAATATCCGCTGCAGCAGAGAATAGAAAAACACCGTAAGACCGAGGTGATCGATAAAGCGATTAAACTGCAGCCTGAAAGCCGAGTGGCGCTGACAGTCATTATATTATTTAGTTAGAGCTCTATAAAGGAGCGTTTATTTATCAGTGAGCATGTATTTATAGTTGTGAGCGCGTCGACACAAGGTGCTTTTTGCATGATCGATGAGACGGTTGATTTTGCTGCAATATGACTTATTGTGTGGAAAAAGAATAAACATCGGGACAAGAGCTGCACAATAGCAGGCGGACGGCCAATCATTTAATCAGGATTGCAAAACTGATATGAGTTAAGATCAATACAAACAGAGCGAGCGACGATTTAATGGGTTTCCTCTACCAGTCGATTAAAATGGTTTCATTTTGAATTTGCGGAGCTTGAATGCGCAGCAGGGCAGCCGTCTGCTTTGACTTCTACCATCCAACAATTTAAATACTTCAAATTAATTAGTGTCTTTTTTTTCAGTTACATTTTCAAATTCTGTCATTTATGAATGAATAGTCATCACGAGCTAATAGTTCATCGCTGCTTCACACAGTCTTTTAAAATATAAATATTGATTATATATTAAAGTGAACAAATTACTTTCCCAGTAGATTCCATTTTTGTCTCTGCAGCAAACTCATTAAGTTTAGTAGAACTGAAGAGAATGACATAAAATAGAATTTTGCTGCTCAGCAGAACATCTTTTAAAACTCCACTGGCACTTTTGAAATACGTCCGAGAAGGACAATGAAAACAATAAAGTATCTTCAATTTTGTGACTTTATAAAGTTGATCAAATGTTAAGCCAATAATAAATCGTGACATCAGTCTACAAGTAAGCACTCATTTCAGCATCCACAGCAAAAACTAAACAAAAACAACTGGGCTATTTTGATTGGAGTTTATTAGTTTTAAAGTCCAACAGTGACTCACTCATCATGTGTTCTACAGTGATCGTGCTCAAAATGTGCTGATATTATTGAAAAAAAAAATTTCAGAATCAATGACAATCAACAGGTTTGAACGTCCTGCCTGTGTGTGGATGTATTTTATGTATGACAACAGTATCTTATAGTCCCAATACCCCCAGAGGAGTTGTTTTTGTGCAAATGAGAGGAGGAAGGTTAACAGAGACGGACATCGCCCCCCTCCCTGCTTGTGTTGTTGAAGATAAGGAAGCGCCAGTGACATGTGCTATTCTTAGATGGAGAGACGCACAAGT